>NC_069505.1:51490114-51539266 GCF_027579735.1 Bombina bombina | reverse complement strand
AAGTCTGTGTGTGCCTTTCTTGGAGTGGAGGGGGGAGCGCCGTCCTCAACAAACCTTGCTATCTCAACTTATTAGAGTGAGTTGAGCTGTATTCAAATAATAAAAGAGTGCTGAATTTCCCTGTCTTTGATTCAGGATTACATTCCTGAGGCTTCTTCCTTGGCCAACCCATGCTACATTTTTTTAAAAGGGTCTGCACCACTATGTCTTTAATGTAACTGAGGCTATCTTGCCTGTATATTATAGTTATTTATACTATTACACAGCTCCAAATATTTATAATTAATGCAATTGCGTCCCCTTCACACCACTCTGTGTACAATTTATGATTACCTGATAAATTAATTTCTTTCATGGTGGTGAGAGTTCATAAGACCTTCCCACATATAGCCACCAATCAACAAGCCCAACCCAGGTTCTGAACCAAAAAGGGCCGGCTCCTAAGCTTAGATTCTTGCTTTTCAAATAAAGATAGCAAGATGAACAAAGAAAAATTGATAATAGGAGTAAATTAGAAAGTTTCTTAAAATGTGGGTTTAGTGTCCCTTTAAACTGAAGAGGGGGAATAAAGTGACTGTGCATGCACATACCAGATACACACTCCCTTTCAAGTTTAAACAGTGGGGTAGATTTAACAATGTGCGGCCGGACATGATCACAGAGTAGAGGTCATGTACTTATGCAGGTATATTTCTTCTACAAGATATGATGAGTCCACGGATTTCATCCTTACTTGTGGGATTTATCCTCCTGCTAACAGGAAGTGGCAAAGAGCACCACAGCAGAGCTGTATATATAGCTCCTCCCTCCTCTCCACCCCCAGTCATTCTCTTTGCCTGTGTTAGTAATAGGAAGAGGTAAAGTGAGGTGTTAGTTTTAGATTCTTCAATCAAGAAGTTTTTTATTTTAAAATGGTACCGGTGAGTACTATTTTCCTCAGGGAGAAATGGATAAGGAAGAATAAATTTTTCTGCCCTGAGGTTGATGATCTTAGCAGACATTACTAAGATCCATTCTGGTTCCCACAGAGTTTTCTGAAGGTAGTGCAAGAAAATGTTTTGAGATCGTATGTACTGGGGACCACATGGCTTTATTCAAACCACTTCCCATGCGGTTAGTCAGTTTGTAGATGCGACGTCCATGATGGGCAGGGCCTATTTCGCGCGCTCAGACGCGCAGTTTCCTCTCACTAGGAAGGCAGCAGGCATCAGCTCCGGTGGGGCCTAAAGATATTTTCCAGTCACCGGATCGTTGTCGAGTCTAATTTTAGTACCCTGAGGGTAGGTAGGCGCCACACTTTTGCTTATAGCGTGCAATAATTTTTGGAAAAATTAAACTGTTATTACAATTGTTTAGCGATAAGAACGTTTTTAAGGCAGTTTGAAAAAATTGTTGCGCTTTTTATTTCTTAAAGGCGCAGTACATTTTTTTTAATCAAATAAGGTGATTTACGACTATTGTGGCTATTGCTAGTCTGTTTAACATGTCTGAACTTGAGGAAACTCCTTGTTCTATGTGTTTAGAAGCCATTGTGGAACCCCCTCTTACTTTGTGTACCTCTTGTACTGAAAGGGCCTTACAATGTAAAAAGCATATTTTATGTAAAGAAAGTGTGCATAAGGATGATTCTCAGTTTGAAGAGAATCAGGATATGCCATCTAATTCTCCCCAAGTGTCACAACCATTAACGCCCACGCAAGCGACTCCGAGTTCCTCAAATGCGTCTAATTATTTTACTCTGCAAGATATGGCTGCAGTTATGTCAACTACCCTTACAGAGGTCTTATCTAAGTTACCAGTGTTACAGGGTAAACGCAGTAGGACAGGAATTAATGTGAATACTGAGTCCTCTGATGCTTTGTTGGCTATTTCCGATGTGCCCTCACAGGGATCTGAGTTGGGGGTCAGGGAAATTTTGTCTGCGGGAGAACTTTCGAACCCTGGAAGTATGTTACCTCAGACAGATTCGGACATTATGTCCTTTAAATTTAAGCTAGAACACCTCCGCCTACTACTTCGGGATGACTGTGACCCTATTATGGTTCCACCAGAGAAATTGTGTAAAATGGACAAATATCTAGAAGTACCCACTTACACTGATGTTTTTCCGGTTCCTAAGAGAATTTCGGAGATTATTAAGAAGGAGTGGGACAGACCGGGTATACCGTTTTCTCCCCCTCCTAATTTTAAGAAAATGTATTCCATTTCAGACACCATTCCGGACTCTTGGCAGACTGTCCCTAAGGTGGAGGGAGCTATATCTACCCTGGCTAAACGTACAACTATTCCTATTGAGGACAGTTGTGCCTTCAAAGACCCTATGGATAAAAAATTAGAGGGTCTTCTAAAGAAGTTATTTATTCATCAGGGTTTCCTTTTACAACCAACAGCCTGCATTGTTCCAGTGACTACTGCAGCGGCTTTCTGGTTTGATACCTTGGAAGAGTCTCTTAAAGTTGAGACCCCCTTAGAGGATATTTTAGATAGAATTAAGGCTCTCAACCTAGCTAATTATTTTGTCACAGATGCCGGCTTTCAAATTGCTAAATTGGCGGCTAAAAATGCAGGATTTGCCATTTTAGCGCGAAGAGCGTTATGGTTAAAATCGTGGTCTGCTGATGTGTCATCTACGTCAAAGCTCTTGGCTATTTCTTTCAAGGGTAAGACCCTATTCGGGCCTGAGCTGAAGGAAATAATTTCTGACATTACTGGAGGTAAAGGTCATGCTCGACCTCAGTATAAGTCTGTTAAGAATAGGGGTAAACAAAAACACAATTTATGCTTACCTGATAAATTTATTTCTCTTGTGGTGTATCCAGTCCATTGATCATCCATTACTTGTGGGATATTCTCATTCCCAACAGGAAGTTGCAAGAGGACACCCACAGCAGATCTGTTATATAGCTCCTCCCCTAACTGCCATATCCAGTCATTCGACCGAAAACACGCAGAGAAAGGAGAAACCATAGGGTGCAGTGGTGACAGTAGTTTAAATTTAAAAATTACCTGCCTTAAAATGACAGGGCGGGCCGTGGACTGGATACACCACAAGAGAAATAATTTATCAGGTAAGCATAAATTGTGTTTTCTCTTGTAAGTGTATCCAGTCCACGGATCATCCATTACTTGTGGGATACCAATACCAAAGCTAAAGTACACGATGATGGGAGGGACAAGGCAGGGTACTTAAACGGAAGGGACCACTGCCTGTAAAACCTTTCTCCCAAAAATAGCCTCTGAAGAAGCAAAAGTATCAAATTTGTAGAATTTTGAAAAGGTATGAAGCGAAGACCAAGTCGCCGCTTTGCAAATCTGTTCAACAGAAGCCTCATTTTTAAAGGCCCAGGTGGAAGCCACAGCTCTAGTAGAATGAGCTGTAATTCTTTCAGGGGGCTGCTGTCCAGCAGTCTCGTAGGCTAAACGTATTATGCTTCCGAAGCCAAAAAGAAAGAGAGGTTGCCGAAGCCTTTTGAACTCTCCTCTGTCCAGAGTAAATGACAAACAGGGAAGATGTTTGACGAAACTCCTTAGTCGCTTGTAAGTAAAACTTTAAAGCACGGACTACGTCTAGATTATGTAACAGACGTTCCTTCTTTGAAGAAGGATTAGGACACAATGATGGAACAACAATCTCTTGATTGATTGATTGATTGATTGATATTCTTGTTAGAAACTACCTTAGGTAAAAACCCAGGTTTGGTACGCAGAACTACTTTATCTGTATGGAAAATCAGATAAGGAGAATCACATTGTAAGGCCGATAACTCAGGAGACTCTACGAGCCGAGGAAATAGCCATCAAAAAAAGAACTTTCCAAGAAAAAAGTTTTCTATCTATGGAATGAAGAAGTTCAAACGGAACTCCTTGAAGAACCTTAAGAACCAAATTTAAGCTCCATGGCGGAGCAACAGGTTTAAACACATGCTTGATTCTAACTAAAGCCTGACAAAATGCCTGAACGTCTGGAACATCTGCCAGACGCTTGTGCAAAAGAATAGACAGAGCAGAAATCTGTCCCTTTAAGGAACTAGCTGACAATCCTTTTTCCAAACCATCTTGAAGAAAGGATAATATTCTGGGAATCCTGACCTTACTCCATGAGTAACCTTTGGATTCACACCAATAAAGATATTTACGCCATATCTTATGGTAAATTTTCCTGGTAACAGGCTTTCGTGCCTGTATTAAGGTATCAATGACTGACTCGGAGAATCCACGCTTTGATAAAATCAAGCGTTCAATCTCCAGGCAGTCAGTCTCAGAGAAATTAGATTTGGATGGGTGAAAGGACCATGACGTAGAAGGTCCTGTCTCAGAGGCAGAGTCCATGGTGGAAAGGATGACATGTCCACCAGATCTGCATACCAGGTCCTGCGTGGCCACGCAGGCGCTATCAAAATCACTGATGCTCTCTCCTGCTTGACCTTGGCAATCAGTCGAGGGAGCAGAGGAAACGGTGGAAACACATAAGCCAGGTTGAAAGACCAGGGCGCTGCTAGAGCATCTATCAGCGTCGCCTTGGGATCCCTGGACCTGGATCCGTAACAAGGAAGCTTGGCGTTCTGGCGAGACGCCATGAGATCCAGTTCTGGTTTGCCCCAACAATGAATCAATTGGGCAAACACCTCCGGATGGAGTTCCCACTCTCCCGGATGAAAAGTCTGACGACTTAGAAAATCCACCTCCCAGTTCTCTACACCTGGGATATGGATAGCTGATAGGTGGCAAGAGTGAATCTCTGCCCAGCGAATTATCTTTGAGACTTCTAACATCGCTAGGGAACTTCTTGTTCCCCCTTGATGGTTGATGTAAGCCACAGTCGTGATGTTGTCCGACTGAAATCTGATGTACCTCAGAGTTGCTAACTGAGGCCAAGCCTGAATAGCATTGAATATCACTCTCAGTTCCAGAATATTTATTGGAAGGAGTGTCTCCTCCTGTGTCCACGATTCCTGAGCCTTCAGGGAGTTCCAGACTGCACCCCAACCTAGAAGGCTGGCATCTGTTGTTACAATTGTCCAATCTGGCCTGTGAAAGATCATACCTTTGGATAGATGGACCCGAGATAGCCACCAGAGAAGAGAATCCCTGGTCTCTTGATCCAGATTTAGTAGAGGGGACAAATCTGTGTAATCCCCGTTCCACTGACTGAGCATGCATAGTTGCAGCGGTCTGAGATGTAGTCGTGCAAACGGCACTTTGTCCATTGCCGCTAACATTAAGCCGATTACTTCCATGCACTGAGCCATGAAGAACACGGCAGGAATTTAGAAGCTTTGATAACCTGGACTCCGTCAGGTAAATTTTAATTTCTACAGAATCTATCAGAGTCCCTAGGAAGGAAACTCTTGTGAGTGGGGATAAAAAACTCTTTTCCTTGTTCACTTTCCACCCATGCGATCTCAAAAATGCCAGTACTACGTCCGTATGAGATTTGGCAATTTGGAAGTTTGACGCCTGTATCAGGATGTCGTCTAAATAAGGGGCCACTGAAATGCCCCGCGGTCTTAGGACCGCCAGAAGCGACCCCAGAACCTTCGTAAAGATTCTTGGGGCTGCAGCTAATCCAAAGGGAAGGGCTACAAACTGGTAATGTCTGTCTAGAAAGGCAAACCTGAGAAACCGATGATGATCTTTGTGTATCGGAATGTGAAGATAAGCATCCTTTAAATCCACTGTAGTCATATATTGACCCTCCTGGATCATAGGTAGGATGGTACGAATAGTTTCCATCTTGAATGATGGAACTCTGAGGAATTTGTTTAAGATCTTTAGATCCAAAATTGGTCTGAAGGTTCCCTCTTTTTTGGGAACCAAAAACAGATTTGAGTAAAAACCCTGTCCCTGTTCCTCCTTTGGAACTGGATGGATCAATCCCATAACTAGGAGGTCTCGTACACAGTGTAAGAATGCCTCTCTCTTTATCTGGTTTGCAGATAATTGTGAAAGGTGAAATCTCCCTTTTGGGGGGGGGAAGCTTTGAAATCCAGAAGATATCCCAGGGATATAATTTCCAGCACCCAGGGATCCTGGACATCTCTTGCCCACAGCCTGGGCGAAGAGTGAAAGTCTGCCCCCTACAAGATCCATTACCGGATAGGGGGCCGTTCCTTCATGCTGTCTTAGAGGCAGCAGCAGGCTTTTTGGCCTGCTTACCTTTGTTCCAGGTCTGGTTTAGCCTCCAGACCGTCTTGGACTGAGCAAAAGTTCCCTCTTGTTTTGCATTAGAGGAAGTTGATGCCGCACCTGCCTTGAAGTTTTGAAAGGCACGAAAATTAGACTGTTTGGCCCTTGATTTGGACCTGTCCTGAGGAAGGGCATGACCTTTTCCTCCAGTGATATCAGCAATAATCTGCTTCAAACCAGGCCCGAATAGGGTCTGCCCCTTGAAGGGAATGTTAAGCAGCTTAGATTTTGAAGTCACGTCAGCTGACCATGATTTAAGCCATAGCGCCCTGCGCGCCTGTATAGCAAAACCAGAATTCTTAGCCGTTAGTTTAGTCAAATGAACAATGGCATCAGAAACAAAAGAACTGGCTAGCTTAAGTGCTCTACGTTTGCCAAGTATGTCATCCAATGGAGTCGCTACCTGTAAAGCCTCTTCCAGAGACTCAAACCAGAACGCCGCAGCAGCAGTGACAGGAGCAATGCATGCAAGGGGCTGTAGGATAAAACCTTGTTGAATAAACATTTTCTTAAGGTAACCTTCTAATTTTTTTATCCATTGGATCTGAAAAAGCACAACTGTCCTCGACAGGGATAGTAGTACGCTTTGCTAGAGTAGAAACTGCTCCCTCCACTTTAGGGACTGTCTGCCATAAGTCCAGTGTGGTGGCGTCTATAGGAAACATTTTTCTAAAAATAGGAGGGGGAGAGAACGGCACACCTATCCCATTCCTTAGTAATAATTTCTGTAAATCTTTTAGGTATTGGAAAAACATCAGTACACACCGGCACTGCATAGTATTTCTCCAACATTGGTGTGTCCGGTCCACGGCGTCATCCTTACTTGTGGGATATTCTCTTCCCCAACAGGAAATGGCAAAGAGTCCCAGCAAAGCTAGTCACATGATCCCTCCTAGGCTCCGCCCCACCCCAGTCATTCTCTTTGCCGTTGCACAGGCAACATCTCCACGGAGATGGTTAAGAGTTTTTTGGTGTTTAAATGTAGTTTTATTCTTCTATCAAGTGTTTGTTATTTTAAAATAGTGCTGGTATGTACTATTTACTCTGAAACAGAAAAGGATGAAGATTTCTGTTTGTAAGAGGAAGATGATTTTAGCACAGTAACTAAAATCGATTGCTGTTTCCACACAGGACTGTTGAGATGAAGTAACTTCAGTTGGGGGAAACAGTTAGCAGTCTTTTCTGCTTAAGATATGACTAGCCATATTTCTAACAAGACCATGTAATGCTGGAAGGCTGTCATTTCCCCTCATGGGGACCGGTAAGCCATTTTCTTAGTTAAACATAAAAGAATAAAGGGCTTCAAAAAGGGCTTAAAAACTGGTAGACATTTTCTCTGGGCTAAAAACAATTGCTTTACTAGGCATATTATGCAGATTCTAACTAATTATTGTATTATAATCTTGGGGAATGTTTAGAAAAACGGCAGGCACTGTGTTGGACACCTTTTTCAGATGGGGGCCTTTCTAGTTATAGACAGAGCCTCATTCTGGGACTGTATAGGGGTTAAATGTAAAAACGGCTCCGGTTCCGTTAATTTAAGGGTTAAAGCTCTGAAATTTGGTGTGCAATACTTTTAATGCTTTAAGACACTGTGGTGAAATTTTGGTGAATTTTGAACAATTCCCTTCATACTTTTTCACATATTCAGTAATAAAGTGTTTTCAGTTTGAAATTTAAAGTGACAGTAACGGTTTTATTTTAAAACGTTTTTTGTGCTTTGTTGACAGGTTTAAGCCTGTTTAACATGTCTGTACCATCAGATAAGCTATGTTCTATATGTATGAAAGCCAATGTGTCTCCCCATTTAAATTTATGTGATAATTGTGCCATAGTGTCCAAACAAAGTAAGGACAGTAATGCAACAGATAATGATATTGCCCAAGATGATTCCTCAAATGAGGGGAGTAAACATGATACTACATCATCCCCTACTGTGTCTACACCAGTTTATGCCCACACAGGAGGCCCCTAGTACATCTAGTGCGCCAATACTTATTACCATGCAACAATTAACGGCTGTAATGGATAACTCCATAGCAAATCTTTTATCCAAAATGCCTACTTATCAGAGAAAGCGCGATTGCTCTGTTTTAAACACTGAAGAGCAAGAGGACGCTGATGATAACTGTTCTGACATACCCTCACACCAATCTCAAGGGGCCATGAGGGAGGTTTTGTCTGATGGAGAAATTTCAGATTCAGGAAAAATTTCTCATCAAGCTGAACCTGATGTTGTGACATTTAAATTTAAATTAGAACATCTCCGCGCACTGCTTAAGGAGGTGTTATCTACTCTGGATGATTGTGACAATTTGGTCATTCCAGAGAAATTATGTAAGATGGACAAGTTCCTAGAGGTTCCGGTGCCCC
Source organism: Bombina bombina (assembly GCF_027579735.1). Lineage (NCBI taxonomy): Eukaryota > Metazoa > Chordata > Amphibia > Anura > Bombinatoridae > Bombina > Bombina bombina. The sequence continues at coordinate 51,530,707 of NC_069505.1, read as the reverse complement.
CGACGCTTTTCCTATACCCAAGCGGGTGGCGGACATAGTAAATAAAGAGTGGGAAAGGCCCGGCATACCTTTTGTTCCCCCCCCTATATTTAAGAAATTATTTCCTATAGTCGACCCCAGAAAGGACTTATGGCAGACAGTCCCCAAGGTCGAGGGGGCGGTTTCTACTCTAAACAAACGCACTACTATTCCTATCGAAGATAGTTGTGCTTTCAAAGATCCTATGGATAAGAAATTAGATTTTTGTACAGCAAGGTTACCTTCTACAACCAATTTCATGCATTGTTCCTGTCACTACGGCAGCGTGTTTCTGGTTCGAGGAACTAGAAAAATCGCTCAGTAAAGAATCTTCGTATGAGGAGGTTATGGACAGAGTTCAAGCACTTAAATTGGCTAACTCTTTTGTTTTAGATGCCGCTTTGCAATTAGCTAGATTAGCGGCGAAAAATTCAGGGTTTGCTGTCGTGGCGCGCAGAGTGCTTTGGCTAAAGTCTTGGTCAGCGGATGTGTCTTCCAAGACAAAATTGCTTAACATTCCTTTCAAAGGTAAAACATTATTTGGACCTGATTTGAAAGAGATTATTTCAGACATCACTGGGGGAAAGGGCCACGCCCTCCCACAGGATAGGTCTTTTAAGGCTAATAATAAGCCTAATTTTCGTCCCTTTCGCAGAAACGGACCAGTCTCTAATTCTGTATCCTCTAAGCAAGAGGGTAATACTTCACAACCCAAACCAGCCTGGAAACCAATGCAAGGCTGGAACAAGGGTAAGCAGGCCAAGAAGCCTACCACTGCTACCAAAACAGCATGAAGGGATAGCCCCCGATCCGGGACCGGATCTAGTGGGGGACAGACTTTCTCTCTTTGCTCAGGCTTGGGCAAGAGATGTTCAGGATCCTTGGGCGCTAGAAATAGTTTCTCAAGGTTATCTCCTGGAATTCAAGGAACTACCCCCAAGGGGAAGGTTCCACAGGTCTCAATTATCTTCAAACCAAATAAAGAGACAGGCATTCTTACATTGTGTAGAAGACCTGATAAAGATGGGAGTGATACATCCAGTTCCAATAAGAGAACAAGGAATGGGATTTTATTCCAATCTGTTCATAGTTCCCAAAAAAGAGGGAACATTCAGACCAATTTTGGATCTAAAGATCCTAAACAAATTTCTCAGGGTACCATCGTTCAAAATGGTAACTATTCGAACGATCCTACCTACTATCCAGGAAAATCAATTTATGACTACCGTGGATTTAAAGGATGCGTACCTACATATTCCTATCCACAAGGAACATCATCAGTTCCTAAGGTTCGCTTTTCTGGACAAGCATTACCAGTTTGTGGCACTTCCATTTGGATTAGCCACTGCTCCAAGGATTTTCACAAAGTTCTAGGGTCCCTTCTAGCGGTTCTAAGACCAAGGGGCATTGCAGTAGTACCTTACTTGGACGACATCCTGATTCAAGCGTCGTCCCTGTCAAAAGCAAAGGCTCATACGGACATCGTCCTAGCCTTTCTCAGATCTCACGGATGGAAGGTGAACAAAGAAAAAAGTTCTCTGTCCCCGTCAACAAGAGTTCCTTTCTTGGGAACAATAATAGATTCCTTAGAAATGAGGATTTTTCTGACAGAGGTCAGAAAATCAAAACTTCTAAGCTCTTGTCAAGTACTTCATTCTGTTCCTCGTCCTTCCATAGCGCAGTGCATGGAAGTAATAGGATTGATGGTTGCAACAATGGACATAGTTCCTTTTGCACGAATTCATCTAAGACCATTACAACTGTGCATGCTCAGACAGTGGAATGGGGATTATACAGACTTGTCTCCGACGATTCAAGTAGATCAAAAGACCAGAGATTCACTCCGTTGGTGGCTGACCCTGGACAATCTGTCACAGGGAATGAGCTTCCGCAGACCAGAGTGGGTCATTGTCACGACCGACGCCAGCCTAGTGGGCTGGGGCGCGGTCTGGGAATCCCTGAAAGCTCAGGGTCTATGGTCTCGGGAAGAGTCTCTTCTCCCGATAAACATTCTGGAACTGAGAGCGATATTCAATGCTCTCAGAGCTTGGCCTCAACTAGCAAAGGCCAAATTCATAAGGTTTCAGTCAGACAACATGACGACCGTTGCATATATCAATCATCAGGGGGGAACAAGGACTTCCCTGGCGATGAAAGAAGTGACCAAGATAATTCAATGGGCGGAGGATCACTCCTGCCACTTGTCTGCGATCCACATCCCAGGAGTGGAAAATTGGGAAGCGGATTTTCTGAGTCGTCAGACATTCCATCCGGGGGAGTGGGAACTCCATCCGGAAATCTTTGCCCAAATAACTCAATTATGGGGCATTCCAGACATGGATCTGATGGTGTCTCGTCAGAACTTCAAGGTTCCTTGCTACGGGTCCAGATCCAGGGATCCCAAGGCGACCCTAGTAGATGCACTAGTAGCACCTTGGACCTTCAACCTAGCTTATGTATTCCCACCGTTTCCTCTCATCCCCAGGCTGGTAGCCAGGATCCATCAGGAGAGGGCCTCGGTGATCTTGATAGCTCCTGCGTGCAGACCTGGTGAATATGTCATCGGCTCCACCATGGAAGCTACCTTTGAGACAGGACCTTCTTGTTCAGGGTCCATTCGAACATCCGAATCTGGTTTCCCTCCAACTGACGGCTTGGAGATTGAACGCTTGATTTTATCAAAGCGTGGGTTTTCAGATTCTGTAATAGATACTCTGATTCAGGCTAGAAAGCCTGTAACTAGAAAAATTTACCATAAAATATGGAAAAAATATATCTGTTGGTGTGAATCTAAAGGATTCCCATGGAACAAGATAAAAATTCCTAAGATTCTATCCTTTCTACAAGAAGGTTTGGAGAAAGGATTATCTGCAAGTTCTCTGAAGGGACAGATCTCTGCTTTATCTGTTTTACTTCACAAAAGACTGGCAGCTGTGCCAGATGTTCAAGCATTTGTTCAGGCTCTGGTTAGGATCAAGCCTGTTTACAGACCTTTGACTCCTCCCTGGAGTCTAAATCTAGTTCTTTCAGTTCTTCAAGGGGTTCCGTTTGAACCCTTACATTCCTTAGATATTAAGTTATTATCTTGGAAAGTTTTGTTTTTGGTTGCAATTTCTTCTGATAGAAGAGTTTCAGAGTTATCTGCTCTGCAGTGTTCTCCGCCCTATCTGGTGTTCCATGCAGATAAGGTGGTTTTGCGTACTAAGCCTGGTTTTCTTCCGAAAGTTGTTTCCAACAAAAATATTAACCAGGAGATAGTTGTACCTTCTTTGTGTCCGAATCCAGTTTCAAAGAAGGAACGTTTGTTACACAATTTGGACGTAGTCCGTGCTCTAAAATTCTATTTAGAGGCTACTAAAGATTTCAGACAAACATCTTCCTTGTTTGTTGTTTATTCTGGTAAAAGGAGAGGTCAAAAAGCGACTTCTACCTCTCTTTCCTTTTGGCTTAAAAGCATTATCCGATTGGCTTATGAGACTGCCGGACGGCAGCCTCCTGAAAGAATCACAGCTCACTCCACTAGGGCTGTGGCTTCCACATGGGCCTTCAAGAACGAGGCTTCTGTTGACCAGATATGTAAGGCAGCGACTTGGTCTTCACTGCACAATTTTACAAATTTGATACTTTTGCTTCTTCGGGGGCTATTTTTGGGAGAAAGGTTTTGCAAGCCGTGGTGCCTTCCATTTAGGTGACCTGATTTGCTCCCTCCCTTCATCCGTGTCCTAAAGCTTTGGTATTGGTTCCCACAAATAAGGATGACGCCGTGGACCGGACACACCAATGTTGGAGAAAACAGAATTTATGCTTACCTGATAAATTACTTTCTCCAACGGTGTGTCCGGTCCACGGCCCGCCCTGGTTTTTTAATCAGGTCTGATGAATTATTTTCTCTAACTACAGTCACCACGGTATCATATGGTTTCTCCTATATATATTTCCTCCTGTCCGTCGGTCGAATGACTGGGGTGGGCGGAGCCTAGGAGGGATTATGTGACCAGCTTTGCTGGGACTCTTTGCCATTTCCTGTTGGGGAAGAGAATATCCCACAAGTAAGGATGACGCCGTGGACCGGACACACCGTTGGAGAAAGTAATTTATCAGGTAAGCATAAATTCTGTTTTATCCAGTCTACACAATTTCTCTGGCACTGCAATTGTATCACAGTCATTCAGAGCAGCTAAAACCTCTTTGAGCAGCACACGGAGGTGTTCAAGCTTAAATTTAAATGTAGAAATATCAGAATCAGGTATCCTACCTGAGTCAGAAACATCACCCACAGACTGAAGCTCTCCTTCCTCAGCTTCTGCATATTGTGAGGCAGTATCAGACATGGTTCTTAAAGCGTCAGTATGCTCTGCATTTCGTCTAACCCCAGAGCTATCTCGCTTACCTCTAAATTCAGGTATTGAGCGTGAGTCCCTTGAGCGGGAGTCAAAGGATCTGAGACGTGGGGAGAGTTAGTCGGCATAACTTCCCCCTCGTCAGATTCCTCTGGTGATAAATTTTTTTAAAGACAGAATATGATCTTTATTGCTTAAAGTGAAATCAGTACATTTGGTACACATTCTAAGAGGGAGTTCCACCATGACTTTTAAACATAATGAACAAAGAGTTTCCTCTATGTCAGACATGTTTACACAGACTAGCAATGAGACCAGCAAGCTTGGAAAACACTTTAAATCAAGTTAACAAGCAAATATAAAAAACGGTACTGTGCCTTTAAGAGAAACAAATTTTGTCAGAATTTGAAAAACAGTGAAAAAAGGCAGTTACACAAACGAAATTTTTACAGTGTGTATAATAAGCTAACAGAGCATTGCACCCACTTGCAAATGGATGATTAACCCCTTAGTTAAAAAAACGGATCAAAAAACGTTTTTTAACAGTCACAACAAACTGCCACAGCTCTGCTGTGGCCCTACCTTCCCCAATAAACGACTTTGGAAAGCCTTTGAGCCCTTTAGAGATGTCCTATAGCATTCAGGGGACTTCTGAGGAAAGCTGGATGTCTCAGTCTGTAATTTTAACTGCGCAAAAAAGCGCTAAAATAGGCCCCTCCCACTCATACTACAACAGTGGAAAGCCTCAGGAAACTGTTTATAGGCAAAATTTAAGCCAGCCATGTGGAAAAAACTAGGCCCCAATAAAGTTTTATCACCAAAGCATATATAAAAAGAGAGTCTTTAAACATGCCAGCAAACGTTTTATATTGCAATTTTATAAGGGTATTACCCCTGAGAGTAAGCATGATACCAGTTGCTATTAAATCACTGTATTCAGGCTTAACTTACATTAATCCGGTATCAGCAGCATTTTCTATCATTTCCAATTCTAGAAAAAATTGTAACTGCACATACCTCATTGCAGAGTAAACTGCACGCCATTCTCCCGCTGAAGTTACCTCTCTCCTCAGACATATGTGAGAACAGCAATGGATCTTAGTTACAACCTGCTACGATCATAGAACACTCAGGCAGATTCTTCTTCTGTTTACTGCCTGAGATAAAATAGCACACCTCAGGTACTATTTAAAATAACAAACTTTTGATTGAAGATAAAAAACTAACTATATTTCACCACTCTCTCTTACTACCTCCATGCGTGTTGAGAGTTGCAAGAGAATGACTGGATATGGCAGTTAGGGGAGGAGCTATATAACAGCTCTGCTATGGGTGTCCTCTTGCAACTTCCTGTTGGGAATGAGAATATCCCACAAGTAATGGATGATCCGTGGACTGGATACACCTTACAAGAGAAATAATTTTCGTTCCTTTCGGGAACTTTAAAGGAGTACCCTCTTCTTCCTCTTCCTCCACAAAGCAGGAAGGGAATTTTGCTCAGGCCAAGTCCGTCTGGAGACCCAACCAGGCTTGGAACAAGGGTAAGCAACCCAAAAAGCCTGCTGCTGCTACCAAGACAGCATGAAGGGGCTGTCCCCGATCCGGGACCGGATCTAGTAGGGGGCAGACTGTCTCTCTTTGCACATGCTTGGGCAAGAGATGTTCAGGACCCCTGGGCACTGGAAATTGTGACCCACGGGTATCAACTGGAATTCAAGGGATTTCTCCCAAGTGGGAGGTTTCTTCTTTCAAGATTGTCTGTAGACCAGATAAAAAGAGAGTCTTTCTTACATTGTATAAAAGATGTAATTCGTCCCATTCCAATACTGGAACAGGGGCAGGGGTTTTACTCAAATCTCTTCGTGGTTCTCAAAAAAGAGGGAACTTTCAGACCCATTTTAGATCTCAAGAGTCTAAACAGGTTTCTCAGAGTTCCATTGTTCAAGATGGAAACTATCCGAACAATTTTACCAATGATCCAGGAGGGTCAATATATGACTACCGTGGACTTGAAGGATGCATACCTTCATATTCCTATTCACAAGGATCATCATCAATACCTAAGGTTTGCCTTTCTGGACAAACATTTTCAGTTTGTGGCTCTTCCCTTCGGGTTGGCCACAGCACCAGGATCTTCACAAAGGTTCTAGGGTCCCTTCTGGCAGTTCTCAGGCCACGGGGTATAGCAGTGGCGCCTTATCTGGACGATATCTTGATTCAGGCGTCGACTTATCATCTAACAAAGTCTCATACAGACACAGTGTTTTTCTTTCTGAGAACTCATGGTTGGAAAGTGAATCTAGAAAAGAGTTCACTAATCCCTCAGATAAGGGTTCCCTTCCTGGGAACGCTGATAGATTCTGTAGCAATGAAGATTTTTCTGACGGAAGTCAGAAAGTAAAAAATTCTAAATACTTGTTGAACCCTTCAGTCCAATCCTCGGCCATCAGTGGCCCAGTGTATGGAAGTAATTGGATTGATGGTGGCAGCAATGGACATCATTCCATTTGCTCGGTTTCATCTCAGGCCACTGCAACTGTGCATGCTCGGTCAGTGGAATGGGGACTATACAAATTTGTCTCCTCTGATAAATCTGGATCAAGAGACCAGAAACTCTCTTCTTTGGTGGTTGTCGCCGGATCATCTGTCCCAGGTGACGTGTTTCCGCAGACCCTCATGGATGATAGTGACAACGGACGCCAGTCTTTTAGGCTGGGGTGCAGTCTGGAATTCCCTGAGAGCTCAGGGTGTATGGACTCAGTTGGAGGCTCTACTTCCAATCAACATTCTGGAATTGAGAGCAATATTCAATGCGCTTCAGGCGTGGCCTCAGTTGGCTTCGGCCACATTCATCAGGTTCCAGTCAGACAACATCACTACTGTGGCTTACATCAATCATCAGAGAGGAACAAGGAGTTCCTTAACGATGTCAGAAGTATCCAAGATAATTCAATGGGCGGAGACCCACTCTTGTTATCTGTCAGCAATCTATATCCCAGGAGTGGACAACTGGGAAGCGGATTAGCATCCGGGGGAGTGGGAACTCCATCCGGAGGTATTTGCCTCTCTGATTCTTCGATGGGGCAAACCGGAGTTGGATCTGATGGCATCTCGACAGAATGCCAAGCTCCCAAGATACGGCTCCAGGTCGAGAGATCCTCAGGCCAAACTAATAGATGCCTTGGCAGTGCCTTGGACGTTCAACCTGGCTTATGTGTTTCCACCGTTTCCTCTCCTTCCCCGGGTGATTGCTCAGATCAAACAGGAGAGAGCTTCAGTAATTCTAATCATGCCTGCATGGCCACGCAGGACTTGGTATGCAGATCTAGTGGACATGTCCTCTCTGCCTCCATAGAAACTCCCAGTGAGACAGGACCTTCTCATTCAAGGTCCTTTCCATCATCCAAATCTAATTTCTCTGCAGCTGACTGCTTGGATATTGAATGCTTGATTTTATCTAAGCGGGGTTTCTCTGATGCGGTCATTGATACGTTGATTTAGGCACGTAAGCCTGTCACTAGAAAGATCTATCATAAGATATGGCATAAATATCTTTTTTGGCGTGAATCCAAAGGTTACTTATGGAGTAAGGTTAGGATTCCTAGGATTCAGTCTTTTCTCCAAGAAGGATTGGAGAAAGGGTTATCAGCAAGTTCCTTAAAGGGACAGATTTCTGCCTTGTCAATTTTGCTTCACAAACGTTTGGCTGATGTTCCAGATGTTCAGTCTTTTTGTCAGGCTCTAACCAGAATTAAGCCTGTATTTAGACCAATTGCTCCACCTTGGAGTTTGAATGTATTTCTTAGTGTTCTTCAAGGGGTTCCGTTTGAACCCATGCATTTCATAGATATTAAGTTGTTATCTTGGAAAGTTTTATTTTTGGTTGCTATTTCTTCTGCTCGAAGTGTTTCAGAGCTTTCAGCGTTACAATGTGACTCGCCTTATCTTATCTTCCATTCTGATAAGGTGGTTTTACGTACCAAACCTGGGTTCCTCCCTAAGGTTGTTTCAAATAAGAATATTAATCAGGAAATTGTTGTTCCTTCTTTATGTCCTAATCCTTCTTCTAAGAAGGAGCGTCTGTTGCATAACTTAGACGTGGTCCGTGCCCTGAAGTTTTACTTGCAGGCAACTAAGGATTTCCGTCAATCATCTTCATTATTCATTGTTTATTCTGGAAAGTGTAGGGGTCAGAAAGCTACGGCTACCTCTCTTTCTTTTTGGCTGAAGAGTATCATCCGCCTGGCGTATGAGACTGATGGACAGCAGCCTCCTGAAAGAATTACGGCTCATTCTGCTAGGGCTGTGGCCTCCTCATGGGCATTTAAAAATGATGCTTCTGTTGAACAGATTTGCAAGGCTGCGACTTGGTCGTCTCTTCACACTTTTTCCAAATTTTCCAAATTTGATACTTTTGCTTCTTCTGAGGCTGGTTTTGGGAGAAAGGTTCCTCAACCAGTGGTGCCTTCCGTTTAGGTTCCTGTCTTGTTCCCTCCCTTTCATCCGTGTCCTGTAGCTTTTGTATTGTATCCCACAAGTAAGGATGAAATCCGTGGACTTGTCATATCTTGTAGGAGAAAAGTAAATTTATGCTTACCTGATAAATTAATTTCTTCTATGATATGAAGAGTCCACGGCCCACCCTGTTATTTTAAGACAGATTTAGGTTATATTTATTTTTTGTAAACTTCAGTCACCTCTGCACCTTTAGCTTTTCCTTTCTCTTCCTAACTTCGGTCGAATGACTGGGGGTGTTGAGGAGGGAGGAGCTATATATACAGCTCTGCTGTGGTGCTCTTTGCCACTTCCTGTTAGCAGGAGGATAAATCCCACAAGTAAGGATGAAATCCGTGGACTCGTCATATTGTAGAAGAAATTAATTTATCAGGTAAGCATATATTTACTTGCAACATAATGGATATACAATTATATACCAACTTTGTTTTCTTCTTCTGAAAACCTGTTTACTGTTAAATTACAGAAATCACAAAATATAGTAGTTTGCGTAAGTTTCTATGCTATTTCAATCTAAACATCAAAATTAGATCATTTCCGAACCGGACTCAGTACACATCCTATGAGTAAGTAATACTCACAAATGCAAGTATAGAGACAGCACCTGTATCACTGAAGCACACAGAAGAGGCTGCCAGACCCTAAATCACTGTATATTGAATACAAGTCCTCCAGCTTCTTCAGTTAACCCTTTGATGACAGGCACTAAAGCCCAGTGTAATTATAACGGAATAGAACAGCATAACGGCTTTAACAGGTTAAAATTACCTTTGTTTTAAAAATGTAGGTCCAAAAGATTTACAGCAACGTTTCGAGCTGATCTCAGACCTTCACCATGCATGATTAAGGGCTGAAATCAGCTTGAAACGTTGCTGTAAATCTTTTGGACCTACTTTGTATATTAAAGGTCATTTTAATTGAAGAAGCTGGAGGACTTGTATTCAATATACACATCCTATGACCTTTTTTGCAGGGTCATAGGATGTGTACCCAGTCCAGTTTGAGAATGTAGTCCATTTCCATGTTTTATATGTGTCTAGGGAAATTACAAAGGGCCTGTGTCACCCTTGTTTGTATCTCAATGTGTTTGGTTGAACGCATGCATTGTGTGTGGCTGTAGTTTAGGGCCCAGGGAGGAAGAGACCTTGATGTGGTCCTGGGCCTATCACCATTTTGCCAAATGCTGTAACTAACTGCTTGCTAGAGAGTGCCAGACTTTCTATGGCCTAGATTTGGAGTTTGGCGTTAGCCGTGAAAACCAGCGTTATAGGCTCCTAACGCTGGTTTTAGGCTAACTCCGGTATTTGGAGTCACTCAAAATAGGGTCTAACGCTCACTTTTCAGCCGCGACTTTTCCATACCGCAGATCCCCTTACGTCAATTGCGTATCCTATCTTTTCAATGGGATCTTTCTAACTCCGGTATTTTGAGTCGTGTCTGAAGTGAGCGTTAGACATCTAACGACAAAACTCCAGCCGCAGGAAAAAAGTCAGAAGTTAAGAGCTTTCTGGGCTAATGCAGGTTCATAAAGCTCTTAACTACTGTACTCTAAAGTACACTAACACCCATAAACTACCTATGTACCCCTAAACTGAGGCCCCCCCACATCGCTGCCACTCGATTAAATTTTTTTAACCCCTAATCTGCCGACCGCCACCTACGTTATACTTATGTACCCCTAATCTGCTGCCCCTAATACCGCCGACCCCTATATTATATTTATTAACCCCTAATCTGCCCCCCACAACGTCGCCTCCACCTGCCTACACTTATTAACCCCTAATCTGCCGAGCGGACCGCACCGCTACTATTATAAAGTTATTAACCCCTAATCCGCCTCACTAACCCTATAATAAATAGTATTAACCCCTAATCTGCCCTCCCTAACATCGCCAACACCTAACTTCAATTATTAACCCCTAATCTGCCGACCGGAGCTCACCGCTATTCTAATAAATGTATTAACCCCTAAAGTTAAGTCTAACCCTAACACTAACACCCCCTAAGTTAAATATAATTTTAATCTAACAAAATTAATTAACTCTTATTAAATAAATTATTCCTATTTAAAGCTAAATACTTACCTGTAAAATAAACCCTAATATAGCTACAATATAACGAATAATTACATTGTAGCTATTTTAGGATTAATATTTATTTTACAGGCAACTTTGTAATTATTTTAACCAGGTACAATAGCTATTTAATAGTTAAGAACTATTTAATAGCTAAAATAGTTAAAATAATTACAAATTTACCTGTAAAATAAATCCTAACCTAAGTTACAATTAAACCTACCACTACACTATCAATAAATTAATTAAATAAAATACCTATAATTATCTACAATTAAACCTACCACTACACTATCAATAAATTAATTAAATAAAATACCTACAATTATCTACAATTTAACCTAACACTACACTATCAATAAATAAATTAAATACAATACCTACAAATAACTACAATGAAATAAACTATCTAAAGTACAAAAAATAAAAAAGAACTAAGTTACAAAAAATAAAAAAATATTTACAAACATAAGAAAAATATTACAACAATTTTAAACTAATTACACCTACTCTAAGCCCCCTAATAAAATAACAAAGACCCCCAAAATAACAAAATGCCCTACCCTATTCTAAATTACTACATTTCAAAGCTCTTTTACCTTACCAGCCCTGAACAGGGCCCTTTGCGGGGCATGCCCCAAGAAATTCAGCTCTTTTGCCTGTAAAAAAAAACATACAATACCCCCCCCCAACATTACAACCCACCACCCACATACCCCTAATCTAACCCAAACCCCCCTTAAATAAACCTAACACTAAGCCCCTGAAGATCTTCCTACCTTGTCTTCACCCTACCATGTTCACCGATCCGTCCTGAAGAGCTCCTCCGATGTCCTGATCCAAGCCCAAGCGGGGGGCTGAAGAGGTCCATGATCCGGCTGAAGTCTTCATCCAAGCGGGAGCTGAAGAGGTCCATGATCCGGATGAAGTCTTCATCCAAGCGGGAGCTGAAGAGGTCCATGATCCGGATGAAGTCTTCTATCAACGGCATCTTCAATCTTCTTTCTTCCGGATCCATCTTGCAGACCTCCGACGCGGAACATCCTCTTTTCCCGACGCCTACTTGCCGAATGACGGTTCCTTTAAGGGACGTCATCCAAGATGGCGTCCCTCGAATTCCGATTGGCTGATAGGATTCTATCAGCCAATCGGAATTAAGGTAGGAATATTCTGATTGGCTGATGGAATCAGCCAATCAGAATCAAGATCAATCCGATTGGCTGATCCAATCAGCCAATCAGATTGAGCTTGCATTCTATTAACTGATCGGAACAGCCAATAGAATGCAAGCTCAATCTGATTGGCTGATCGAATCAGCCAATCGGATTGAACTTGATTCTGATTGGCTGATTCCATCAGCCAATCAGAACATTCCTACCTTAATTCCGATTGGCTGATAGAATCCTATCAGCCAATCGGAATTCGAGGGACGCAATCTTGGATGACGTCCCTTAAAGGAACCGTCATTCGGCTAGTAGGCGTCGGGAGAAGAGGATGTTCCGCGTCGGAGGTCTGCAAGATGGATCCGGAAGAAAGAAGATTGAAGATGCCGTTGATAGAAGACTTCATCCGGATCATGGACCTCTTCAGCTCCCGCTTGGATGAAGACTTCATCCGGATCATGGACCTCTTCAGCTCCCGCTTGGATGAAGACTTCAGCCGGATCATGGACCTCTTCAGACCCCCGCTTGGGCTTAGATCAGGACATCGGAGGAGCTCTTCAGGACGGATCGGTGAACCTGGTAGAGTGAAGACAAGGTAGGAAGATCTTCAGGGGCTTAGTGTTAGGTTTATTTAAGGGGGGTTTGGGTTAGATTAGGGGTATGTAGGTGGTGGGTTGTAATGTTGGGGGGGGTATTGTATGTTTTTTTTTTACAGGGAAAAGAGCTGAATTTCTTGGGGCATGCCCCGCAAAGGGCCCTGTTCAGGGCTGGTAAGGTAAAAGAGCTTTGAAATGTAGTAATTTAGAATAGGGTAGGGCATTTTGTTATTTTGGGGGTCTTTGTTATTTTATTAGGGGGCTTAGAGTAGGTGTAATTAGTTTAAAATTGTTGTAATATTTTTCTTATGTTTGTAAATATTTTTGTATTTTTTGTAACTTAGTTCTTTTTTTATTTTTTGTACTTTAGATAGTTTATTTCATTGTAGTTATTTGTAGGTATTGTATTTAATTTATTTATTAATAGTGTAGTGTTAGGTTTAATTGTAGGTAATTGTAGGTATTTTATTTAATTAATTTAATGATAGTATAGTGTTAGGTTTAATTGTAACTTAGGTTAGGATTTATTTTACAGGTCATTTTGTTATTATTTTAACTAGGTAACTATTAAATAGTTCTTAACTATTTAATAGCTATTGTACCTGGTTAAAATAATTACAAAGTTGCCTGTAAAATAAATATTAATCCTAAAATAGCTACAATGTAATTATAATTTATATTGTAGCTATATTAGGATTTATTTTACAGGTAAATATTTAGCTTTAAATAGGAATAATTTATTTAATAAGAGTTAATTAATTTTGTTAGATTAAAATTATATTTAACTTAGGGGGGTGTTAGGGTTAGACTTAGCTTTAGGGGTTAATACATTTATTAGAATAGCGGTGAGCTCCGGTCGGCAGATTAGGGGTTAATAATTGAAGTTAGGTGTCAGCGATGTTAGGGAGGGCAGATTAGGGGTTAATACTATTTATTATAGGGTTAGTGATGCGGATTAGGGGTTAATAACTTTATTATAGTAGCGCTCAGGTCCGCTCGGCAGATTAGGGGTTAATAAGTGTAGGCAGGTGGAGGCGACGTTGAGGGGGGCAGATTAGGGGTTAATAAATATAATATAGGGGTCGGCGGTGTTAGGGGCAGCAGATTAGGGGTACATAAGGATAATGTAAATAGCGGCGGTTTACGGAGCGGCAGATTAGGGGTTAAAAATAATTTGCAGGGGTCAGCAATAGTGGGGGCGGCAGATTAGGGGTTAATAAGTGTAAGGCTAGGGGTGTTTAGACTCGGGGTACATGTTAGGGTGTTAGGTGCAGACGTAGGAAGTGTTTCCCCATAGCAAACAATGGGGCTGCATTAGGAGCTGAACGCGGCTTTTTTGCAGGTGTTAGGTTTTTTTTTCAGCTCAAACAGCCCCATTGTTTCCTATGGGGGAATCGTGCACAAGCACGTTTTTGAGGCTGGCCGCTTGCGTAAGCAACTCTGGTACCGAGAGTTGAAGCTGCGTTAAAAATGCTATACGCTCCTTTTTTGGAGCCTAACGCAGCCTTTTTGTAGACTCTCAATACCAGAGTTATTTTTATGGTGCGGCCAGAAAAAAGCCGGCGTTAGCTACGCGGGTCGTTACCGACAAAACTCTAAATCTAGGCCTATGTGTTTTATTAATAATATGTTTTGTATTTTTCCCTAAGGTGAGCACCCAGGGATGTGAGTTTTGCAGGGTCATAGGATGTGTACCCAGTCAAGATTGAGAATGCAGTCTATTTCTGTGTGTGTTTTTTTTTTATAAATATATATATATACATATAACGTATAAAGTAGTTTTATTATTGATTTTTGTGGTAAATAAGGTAAAAACAATATGATAACACTGCACAAAAAAACCTTAAAAGTAAAGTCATTCCTTTGTAACTAAAACAGTAGAAAACACAACAATTGTGACCTCATCTGTTTACTTGCAAGAACTATGAGCAAGAATGATCTGTTGCTATGAGTATGACCATTGTATGCTGTAGGCATAGTGACTCAGTGCCAAACTAGATCAACCAGTTCCAACTGGTTACGGACCCACCCATTACTGCCTCATCACAATTCTTTATGTTACCTGAATCCCTACGCCTCAATGAATAGCTTATATTTTTTTTTTAGAGTGGGGGTGGGGGAGTTTGGATGCAATTCACACAATCATGTTATGTAATATAGAACATTCTTGTGTTCTAAATCAATCCTGTCAAAAAAGACAAAATATTCTTATTAAATATTGTGCAGAAACTTGAGAAAGAAATGTTAAATATTTGCTATGATATATATAAAAGAGTGAATCGTGATAAACATTTACATGTAATCTGAGGAAGAGGAGATTATCTTAAAATGCTACTACAATATACCCTGGTAAGAAAATGTTTTGAAGATTGTTAAACAATGCAGTAGCTGTTCAAATATGGTAATTAGAATGGTAGGAAGAATTATTTGCTGTAGAAAAAAGGTTCTTATGCCACTTTGTAGATCAGTAGTTTGACCAAATGTTGATTATTGTGTATGATTCTAGACACCTTATCTTCAGAGAAAAATATAAATCAAATAGAAACTATTCAAAGCATGGCTACTGAAATTGTGGGAGAGTGGTCTAAAAAGTAAAACTTCATGACCTTTATGGGCTTGATTTATCAAGCAAGGTCTGACAGGGGCGTACATATTCGCCCTGCCCCCTGTCCATCTGAGCTCTCCTCTGGTGGGCAGCAAACTGCTGTCGGAAATTTAACATTGCACACAAGCGATATTTTGCGCTTTCGTGCAGTCTTGCCCGTTCACAGCCAATCACGTGCGGGCAGGAGCTGTCAATGTCCCCGGGCGGACGAGACCAGGAAGATTAAAATTCTCCACCTAAGTGTGGAGAAGAGGGTATGGAAGCAGTGGTCTGATGATCGCTGCTTGATAAATCGTGACTGCAGGTTCTCTTGTAAAAACCTGCACTCATAGGGAGGTGAAGGGCTTGATAAATCGAGCCCTATAGGTGTAGCTTATAACAAAGAAAAGAAAAGTGATATGAGAGGTTTTATCACCTAACACCAGAACAGGGTCTCATTGGGAGAGATTCGGAAACACTTGTTAGGCTGCTGAGGGGCCTCTTTCATTATAGAACATATAATTTAAAGGAATGCTAAACACAATTTTTATTTCGTGATTCAGGTAGAGAATACAATTATAAACAAGATTCCAATTTACTTCTATTATCTATTTTGCTTCATTCTGTAGATATCCTTTGTTGAAGAAATAGCAATGCACATGGGTGAGCCAATCACACGAGGCATCTATGTGCAGCCACCAATCAGCAGCTACTGAGCCTATCTAGAAATGCTTTTCAGCAAAGGATATAAAGAGAATGAAGCAAATTAGATAATATTAGTAAAAAAAAAAAGAAGGAGATAATAACCCGGATCCAAAGTAAAAAATAGCAACGTTTATTGATCATCCAAAAAGGATAAAAACAAGTAACGCTCAAATACAAAACAGCAGGACAAGGGTAGGCAGACAGGTCCAATAATAGATATTAGTAAATTAGAAAGTTGCTTAAAATTGAATGCTCTTTCTAATTCATGAAAGAAAAAATTGGGGTTTCATGTCCCTTTAAAACAACTTTCCAACTTGCTTTTATTATATAATTTGCATTGTTCTCTTGGTATATCCTTTGTTGAAAACCATCTACTTGGGTCAGGATTAGTCAAATGAACAAAGTTATGTAGGCCAGCTCCGTCTACAGTAGAACACAAAATAGGAGAAGTGGGAGATGAGTGTTGGTAGCGGTATACAATCCCTATTAACAACCACAAGGGATAGTGGTAGACTAAGGGATAGTGGTAGACTAAGGGATAGTGGTAGACTAAGGGATAGTGGTAGACTAAGGGATAGTGGTAGACTAAGGGACAGTGGTAGACTAAGGGATAGTGGTAGACTAAGGGATAGTGGTAGACTAAGGGATAGTGGTAGACTAAGGGATAGTGGTAGACTAAGGGATAGTGGTAGACTAAGGGATAGTGGTAGACTAAGATAGCAAAAGAACGTAGCCAGCACTTCTTCCTTAAAAAATCGAATCTTTATTGGTGTTACATTAAAAACAGCCTAGATAGCCAAAAGTGATCACGCCTTACATGTTTCGGCTTCTTGCCTTACTCATAAGCGTAATTAACAATAAAACAATAGTAAAATAAATAGGGCTTGCCTGTAGCGGATAGGTTAATAATTATCACGTGACCATCTTACCCTGTTACCTGGATAAAGGTGGACTAAGGGAATAGGGTCTTTAGGATTAAATAATATAGAAAATGGGGAACATACATATATACATTGAGTACATAACAGCAATGTATTAATTGGGACATATGAAAGTGGATATAAGACATGTTTATGACAAATAATAAACATTTTTAAAGGTTAGAAATTTCAGTAACCACATAAAGAAACAGTAATGCTGCCCCACAAAGTATTGGTAAGATTGAAAACAGTATTCAGGATATATATATATAATAATATAATTTTAATATAGCATATCTAAGGGTTGCTAATTTAATCAAAGTACTCTATACGCAAAATCAAGGAGTTTTAAATAAAGAGAATCATTATGGATATCAAGTGAAATTATAAATATACTAAAATCATCATAAAATAATATATTAATTATAACTGAAAATGAGTGTAAGGTTGCGAAGCCTGCAACCATCACAAATGTATCAAGTACACTTATATGGACCTGAAATAGAAAAGTTGTTCTTAAATATTAAATAAATATAATGCAGATAAACCTACTCTATAACTCAAATAAAAAACACTTAACTAGGGTTGATTATTCCCAAAAAAATAATTAGATCAAAAGATGAATTGAAACCTTTTGTTAAACGTGTGTGCATTGTGAAAATCCAAAACGCTTCACGTTTGAAAAGCAATTTATCAAGCTTACCCCCTCGTTGGGGAAATTTTACTTTTTCAATGACCATCCACTTAAAAGTGGTATTAACACTATTATGTTTCAGAATGAAATGATTAGCCAAATCTGAGCAATTATCTAGCCTTTTAATATCGGAAAGATGTTCCCTGATTCGCTCTCTGACTTTGCATGTGGTGCAACCAATATATTGTTTTATTGTTGCAAGGCCACCAAATCATGTACACTTCATTTTTGGATCTACAGTTGGCACTGCTATCCAAAGTATATTGTTTGCAAGTCATATTTAATTCAAAGGTCTTGCTCATACAACCAAAACTGCATGGTATGTAGTGGCTGTAACCACACTTATGCATACCTTTCACCTGTAGCCATGAACTTATTGGCTTGTCACCATTTAGTTCACTTGGTGAAAGAATGTTGCCAATTGTGGTGCCCTTATGGTATGAAAAATTGCAACCTTGTTTCACCACATTTTGAAGACCATCATTGGCTAACAACATGGGGAAGGGCTTTCTCACAATGTTACGAATCTGATAATATTCAGATGAGAACTGCGTGACAAAACTGACTTTCTCAAGTGACCGGTTAGAGTAATTACCCTTTGGTTTATCCTTGAGAAAGGTTTCTCTACTGATACCAGGACCGTCTTTAACACAGGGCAAAAGGGGCAGCTGCCCAGGGCCCAGTGTCTTTTGAGGGGCCCAAGAGTCCTAAAAAAAAAAAATTTTTTTTTTTTTTTTTTTATGGTTCATACCAGACTGCTGATGTGACATGGGGAACACGCACATTCAGTCCTAATACTGTCACAGTCAAAAGTACTCTGCTTATATATATATATTTTTTTTTAAACTGTGCCAGACCGTGCCGGTGTCATGTGACATGCCAAGCTATTACCATGTGTTGTTTTAGATGTGCACTGTGCAGCACTGAATGCAAAGCCCTAACTCGGCATCCAGCCATTCCCACTGCATCAGAAAAGGTCCTACTGGGGTTACCACTGTTACCAGGTAACCGCTCTGGTGGTGGGGATTGTTTCTGGGTAGGGCTGACTGTAGGCGCATGCAGCAGAAAGCTGGAGCGGCAGGCCCGTGAGGATTTGAGCATCTGTGCAGCTGCATACACTGCTCTCTTCAGTCTTGAGGCTGTGTGACTCATCTCACACTGTATCCATGCAGCCTTGGGCAGACAGCATCCAGTCTACTGGTCCCCTTAGCCCTGCTCTTTCTGCTGTGGCCCTAAAATCAACTAACTGAAGTTTGTTAGGGGAACAGTGCTTTGTAGGAAGGTGTCAGTGGGATGAATAAGTGAGTGCACACATGCCCCTCCCCATGTAGCATTGTCTAGTGCAGGGTGAGAGGGAACGTGTTCCTAGCAAAGAAGTGACATGTGCTGCTGTGGCTGATGTATAGTGTCATGCTGATACTTCACACATTAATTAATGTAAGGTTTATTTTTATCGTTTTTGTTTTCTCTCTGTCTCAGATTTTACAGCTTCCCATAGTAGTTCTGCTATTCCAGTCAGTAAATTTATATTTGTCTGCACCTCCATGCTTCCTCCTCAGTCTTTACCTTGCTTTGCTCCTGTTGGCTGCCCTAAATCTCTTTAACCAGCTAACCTCACACCAGAATCACATTCAAAAGAATATTAAATGAATCCACAGTGGAGGAATTTATATATTTATTTACTTATTAGTACTGCTTAGGTCCAGTTTCACATTTTGCAATTTATTTCATTTTTTTTAAATGATTAGCAAAAAAAACAAAAAAAACAATTGATTTAGTTGTTTTTTGGGATGTTGGGGTGGAGAGCGAAATTGCATGGGGTGGGGCCCAAGAAAATTTTTGCCCAGGGTCCAGTCAATATTAAAGACGGCCCTGACTGATACCATCAACTTCTTGTTTAGCTTTATGGATTACATATTTGATGTATCCTCTATTCAAAATTCTGGCAATCCAATCTTTGCTCTGGATTTCAAAATCAGTTTGGTTACTGCAATTTCTTTTTACCCTAATAAGTTGCCCTTTAACGATCGAATGTGCAACCTGGTTAGGGTGGTTACTCTTTCCATGGAGGAGGGTGCTGCCAGATATGGGTTTCCTATAAATAGTGGTTTCAACTTTACCCAACCTTTGGTTAAACACTTGCTTTTATTATTTAATGTGCTTTGTTCTCTTGGTATATCCTTTGTTGAAAAACATCTAGGTAGGCTCAGGATTAGGAATGCACTACAGGAAGCTATCTGTTGATTGGTAGCTGCACACATATGCCTCCTGTCATGGGTTAACCCTATGTGTTTAGCTTGCTTCTAGTAGCGCATTACTGTTCCTTCAACAAAGGATATGAAGAGAATTAATCAAATGTGCTAACAGAAGTAAATTGGAAAGTTGTTTAACCCCTTTGTGCCAGCACAACAGTTAGTTATGTAAACACGTGTAGTAAAGATGAAATCAGACAATCGTCGATGTGACGTGATTTCAAGGCCGATATGGATCATGGCGGACTTCCTACGCTTCTAGCCACACCACCCCAGCCAATTCTTACTGTGTCAAATGGGGAGGCTGCAGGACACCATATGAGGTAGGATTTCCCATGTTGTCCTAACGGTGTTAAAACCCAGCATGATAGAAAGGCATGCACTGTCCTAAAGGCGTGAAGGGGTTAAAATTGTATGCTCCATCTGTATAGTGAAAGGAAAAATGTGGGTTTCATGTCCCTTTAATGGGACAGTAAAGTCAAAATTAAACTTTTATCATTCAGATAGAGCATGCGATTTTAAACACCTTTTCAATTTACTTCTGTTAAGAGATTTGCTTTGTTCATTTTGGTATCTTTTATTGAGGAGTAAAACTAGGTAGGCTCATAAGAGCTTAGGAGTGTGCACGTGTCTTTAGTACTCTATGGCAGCAGTTCCACTGTAGACAAATTGAAACCAAGCGATCGTGCACACGATCACGAGATTTCAATTATTGGATCGCGTCTTGGGGGCGTCCCTACAACTCTAGGAATGCCCTCCAGACCGCGATCAAATCCTGGAAGCACAGAAGGCTTCAGGACAGCCGTTAACTATGGCGTTCTATTCCGTCATAACGGCTTTAAAGCCCAGTGTAATTATGATGGAGTAGAACGGCATAACGGCATTAAAAGGTTAAAATGGTCTGCTCGATCCAAATCATGACTTTACTGTCCCTTTACGGCAAGAGTAAAGTTCACTGAGCATCACTTCACCTATCTTCGCCATTTTGTTAGTGGGCGTTTCTGCATGCATGGTTTTGCCCCAATACATGATATCTTGCACATAGTGCCTATCAACAGTGCAGCCACTGTCGATAGGCATTAAGCCAATGGAGATCCGCTTTTTGTTATTGCAAGTTAGGAAGTACTGTAATCATCGGTGCGGTCTGCAAACAAACATATCTTCCTCCAGGTACGTCACTGCCAGAAGATATGTTTGTTTGCAGACCGCACCGATGATTACAGTACTTCCTAACTTGCAATAACAAAAAGCGGATCTCCATTGGCTTAATGCCTATCAACAGTGGCTGCACCTACTTGCCAAAAAAAAACAACTTTGGAGTCTGGAATTGGCATCACGAAGGAGAAAAGCCGCCTGAACGGTTGTATTGTTGGCATAATTGATTCAAGCCATATCTTCTATTTATGGACATTGTGTGTTTAAAGCCATGGTATAACCTTATGGAGACTCTAATTTGAAAACGTATAACACTACCAGGACTATTTGTGCATCTAGTCCTCCAATACTCCTAAATAGAGCTATTGAACTGCTTTATTACATCACTTGTTGCAGTTTCTTTTTAATGCTGCATTATGCACTATTTAGTTAACTAATGCTGTACAGACACATTAAGACTTGTTTTGGGACTGTGTACATAGATCCTGTTGCTACTACATTTCATGACACCAGTAGCTATACTTGAGATAGTGGTGCCCGCTGAAATAGGAGTTGTACACAATCCCTCAGTCTGTGTTCTCATTTGACCATTGGGTCAGTCTTGTATCAACAATAATAATGAATATATTTGCCTGCAACTGATTGATTTGCAATCTGGTATTATATACTACTTGAGACTTAAATAGTGTTACTAACGGACATAGATCCTCACGGATCACTATGATGGTCGAATTTTGCACTTAATGCGCAACCATCCTCTAGTGGAGGTGTTGTCTGTTTAGTTAAATAGAGTATGGTGTGTTCATTTGTTATTGCTCTTTAACCGATATGTAGGTCTGTTTAACACATTCGCCTCTGTGTACTGTTTTGGTTCATTTGTCTTCTATGGGCTTGCAAATACCATGCCTATTATGTGCATGCACGACTTGGAAAATACTATATTTAACCATTTATGGTGAGACTTGTTTATATACATAATAAATACGTTGTGCTGAAATCCCTGTCTTGTTTGTAGTTATTTTGTTTAAAGGGACAGTCTACACCAGAATTTATTACCCATTCCCCAGTTTTGCATAACCAACACAGTTATATAAATACACTTTTAACCTCTGTGATTATCTTGTATCTAAGCCTCTGCAAACTGTCCCTTTTTTCAGTTCTTTTGACAGACTTGCAGACTAGCCAATCAGTGCCTGCTCCCAGATAACTTAATGTGCACAAGCACAGTGTTATCTATATGAAATACATGAACTAACACCCTCTAGTGGTGAAAAACTGTTAAAATGCAATCTGAAAGAGGTGGCCTTCAAGGTCTAAGAAATTAGCATATGAACCTCCTAGGTTAAGCTTTCCACTAAGAATACCAAGAGAACAAAGCAAAATTGGTGATAAAAGTAAATTGGAAAATTGTTTAAAATGACATGCCCTATCTGAATCAGGAAAGTTTATTTTGGCCTAGACTGTCCCTTTAAGTTTCTACCTTTCTCTCTTTAGACTTATTGTGGCCATAGGAAAAACCAGAACTTAAATGTGTACTTTGGGTCTTCTGTGTAAACAAGGTATCCAGAAATCAAAAGATTCTCTAGAGGGGAGAACATCAGAAAGAGGATGGCTGCAACCTAGAGCTATCCCCGTGCCACGACTCATTTAAATAAATATTATTTATATACGGCCCTCGTGCCTTCTAAAATATTGATCTGCGGCCCTGTTTTACAAAATATACCGGCATATGAAGTCCAACACAACCAGTGCGCACTACACCCTACAATACAAAAAGCAGCAACACATCTTGTTCAAAATAGGAAAACTTTATTCAAAGTTACCCAACAAATTCATAACGTTTTGATGTTACCCCTTTAGACATGTGGGGGGTTTCATGACGCTTTTACAGCTCCCATGCTCTGGTCTAAAGTCTTACAGAAAGAAATAAGCACCTTTGTATGTTATCCTGACAAATGAATAATGAGCTGCTGACTATGTTCTTGAGAAACATATAACAAGGGTCATATATATGCAGGGAGTTTTATTTTTAAGAAAATGTCACTGTGCCCTGGGGCGCACTAAACCTTTAGTACACCCCAGAATTATAAAATGTAATGCAATAAAAAAAAATCATAATTCAGATAGAGCATACAATTTTCCAATGTATTTCTATTATTTAGATGGCTTTGTGCTCTTGGTATCTTTTGTTGAAGAAACGGCAATTTGCATGGGTGATCCAGTAACATGAGGCATATAAATGCAGCCACCAATCAGCTCCTGAGCCTACCTAGATATGCTTTTTTCAACAAAGAAAACCAAGAGAATGAAACAAATTAGATAATAGAAGTAAATTGGAAAGTTGATTACAATTGCATGCTCTGTCTGAAACATGAAAGAAAATATATTGGGTGCGTTGTAGTGGGGAAAATATTCTTTATAATTTGTGTCATTTTTTGCACTATTCACTCAAGTAGGCTGCAATTAGAAAAGGGCACAACCTTAGTGTTGGTATTGTGGTTTAATACAAGTGTGATTGGGTTCGGAAAAAAGGGAGCAAAAAATAAACTACTGAGCTGAGTTTGCAAAATATGATTTTGTTTTAACCTTATTTTACAATAATTCTAATCACATTTTCTTCTATATGGAAAAATAAACCATTTTAATAGATAACTACAGTTACAGTACAATATTATTTTTTAATCTTGATGTTGCTCTTTTCTCCTACTATATAACACACAATTTGATACAAGAGTATCGATCTGTCTACCAACTGACAATGCAAAACAAATATATGTATTTGATACAATAGTAACGATCTTGCATTTAATTGGTAATACGAAGTCTAGCAACTGACAATGCAAAACAAATATATTTATTTGATACAATAGTAACGATCTTGCATTTAAATGGTAATACGAAGTCTAGCAACTGACAATGCAAAACAAATATATTCATTTTCATTTAAAATATTTAGGTCTTCAATTTATGCAATAGAAGAACAATTGTAACCATTATGGAGGAAATGGTACTATTTGTTGTTTTGTAACAGACTGCGCGGAAGAGCACTTGTGTGTTATGTGCACTCTGACGTCACAGACTGGAGGTAATAAATAGAAGTCCACCAGGGAGCGCAACTCACAGTGCTGCGGATTCGTCGGCTGAAGGACACGAGATCGTCACGTCCAGAAAGATACAGCTTCAACTTGTTTTGTAACGTTATTATTTTATAACTCTTATCAGCTACTTTATATGCTCCTATTTTATGTTTAGCTACCGAAACTAATATTTTAAAATAACAATTAACTTTTAGTAATGAGCCGCAGATTATTGGCAGTGTGAGAAATATTCAGTAGACCGTATTTGTTTCCTACTTACTCGGCAGTTATGTAGATACGTATAACATTGTGTAGAGTTATCATACTATTTTATGTGAATCTGATACAAGATAGCCGTAGATGTATGTTGTGATCGTAAACGCTACAATGTTGCTTTTTTCCTCTAATGTGATTTATTTGTGACATTGCTTTGTTTTGCGATAGGCACCGACTTACTTGCGAATGCGGGTGGTGTATTGCCTCCATAAATGTCTGTGGTTAGTTATAAATAACGTGTTATTGAAATCGACATCTTTAGTTAGGCGGTTACTGTAGTTAGTAAAGATGGCCGCCGCGCCGCTTCTTATAGGTGTTGTGACTGCGTATGTGTCTCGTTATGAAACCTATATGAACACTGAGCAGTGGGTTCTACAGACTATTGTAACAAACACACGGCTATATTGTGTGCGTTGAGATTAATATGAACTGGCTTAAGTGTGTATTTACAGACTCGCCCCATAGTCACGATTCCGGTACACACGGTAGGTTAGTCGCACCTCATTTGTGTGGTTTTTTTCTTTAAGATGGCCGCCGCGGCTTTTAACGTGGGTGGGAACATGACGCCGTCTGTTTCACTAAAATGGCCGCTGCAGTGCTGAATGTGGGCGGAGAGTTGATAAAATGGCCGCTGTTACCTCAAAGTGGAAGGAGATTAGTTAAAATGGCCGCTGTTGCGTCAAGTGGGCGGAGATTAGTTAAAATGGCCGCTGTTGCGTCAAGTGGGCGGAGATTAGTTAAAATGGATGCTGTTGCGTCAAGTGGGCGGAGATTAGTTAAAATGGATACTGTGAAGTGGGCGGAGATTAGTTAAAATGGCTGCCGTTGCGTCAAGTGGGCGGTGATTAGTTAATAAGATGGTCATTGTTGCGTTGTCAAAGTGGGTGGTGACTTAGTATCGGGCAGCATTGCTTAATTGGGCATTTCGTTGACGATGTCCTTTGCTTTTGAGGGCGTTTAGTTTTTTTAAAGATGACAAGGCTTTTTGGTACAATAATTTTTCAGGAGCGGAATTGTTTGTTTTTAAATAAACTGACGCACCTTATAGTAGAGATTCAGCAGAAATGGTTATGTTGCATTAGTACTCTTTAAAAGGATACGGAACCCAATTTGTTTTCTTTTTTGATTTACATAGAGCATGCAATTTTAAGAAATTTTCTAATATTTTCCTATTAAATTTTCTTCACTCTCTTGGTATCTTTATTTGTAAAAGCATGAATGTAAGCTTACAAGCCGGTCCATTTTTTAGTTCAGCACCTAGCGCTTGCTGATTGGTGGCTGCATTTAGCCAATAATCAGCAAGTGTTACCCAGGTTCTGAACCTAAAATGGCTCCTTAGATTAGGAGAGAACAAAGAAAATGTGATAATAGGAGTAAATTAGAAAGTTGCATAATATTACTGCTTTATCTGAATCATGAAACAAATTGGCTTCAGTGTGTGCCTTTTATTTGTCTTAAAATGTCCCTTTTTGATGTTTAAAAAGTAAAGGTCATGATAAATGTGTACTCATTTTGTTGAAAGCTGTTAGTTTCTGCACTCAAAACTTTTCTTTTTAAACCATTTCTAACATTTTAAAGGAGCATTAAAGTAGCTGATAAGTTTTAGTTTATTATTGGTTTGCTTTTTGTGGAATGTGAAAAAGGACTGACAAGTCTAGAGACTGGTTGCATACATTGAAGAACTGAACACTGGAAAATAAAATTCATAAAGGACTTTTCTTCATCTACAGTGAACTCATGACCAGCAATCCTGTTCAATTTCTACTGGAGATTTTTAACTGGAAGAAATGGAATCTCTCAAGTGTTGTATTTGATCTACCTAAAGGGATACTGTTACTGTTGTGTTTACCACATTGTTAATTCCTAACCGTTTTACTCTTAAATCATTGGACCAGATTTACAACGTTTAGAAATTTTTAATTTGAATATATTTTTTGCTTATAATTTGCATTTTGAAGGTAGAAGAAACAAGTTAATGTGTCACTTTAGTTGTATGTTTAGATGCAGTTAATATTACTAGCCCGTTTTCAGAATGTACGCATCCATGAGAATGTTGAATTTAGATGACTTAACTTGCCATCATTGTATGCAAGCCTTTTAAGGCTATCATCACAGCTTGCAAAATGAGCTTGTGATCTAATTGCAATTTCATATATTTTTTCTTTTCCCGCTAGGTGCCTTCCAAAATGGACTTTTAATAAACACTCCATTCTATATTTTTCTATTCCTGTAGGTTCCTTGATAGTGATGTGTTCTGCCATGAATCCAATCCTTTAGCCACATCTCCTTAACCACCTCATATTTTAGATGGAGACTGCCCAAATGCTCTAGTTAGTCAATTTCTGTTTAGAATTTTTCCTGAGAACCGATTAAGTACAGTAGACCAAGTCGTCTTAGAAGACTGCCTTCTCCGGTTATTTTACCACAGCCTTTAAGGGTAAGCACACTAGCCATCTCACCTATAATTTTATAAAAAAGTGGCAATATTTTTAATATCTGTGGCCATACATATTTAAAAACTTGTTAACTTCAAGAGCCTTTGAGATGGCTTTGTAATACATCCAATATTTTATATTAAAAAAAATATAAACATTTTTTCTTTGTCCAACATGTCTGATACAAATTCCATTATTCATATATCCAGATATTCCAGTGATGGCTGAACCATATGGAGACTATAGTAAGTCTTTATTCCGAGTGACATGTAAAACTGCTTATGTTAACATTTATATTATGGACCTTATACTTTGTAATAAGCAGTTACATATTAAAAATGATAAACTGAAAATCCCAGGAGTCGGGAATCCCTTGTTGAAATTAAAGCTCATAACCTTTAACATAGATTCTTGTATAAAATAATTGCCAGTCCTAAATAAAGGGAGGCTAAATCCTCTGTACTCGGAGGAGACTCCTAATATACTACTAGATTTATCAACCCCTTCTGTCCTCCCCACACACACCTATTGGTTTTATATGCATGATGTTCTACTTATGTTGTGGATTTTTTCCCTAATCCTGGGAAATGCCATGGTGTAAAGATCAGTTTAACATGTTTGGATATTTTGAATTTTTCCCAGGTAGTTGTCTTACTCATCTGAATCAGGTGTTTCTCACTGGCACATGTGATTCCTTCTGCAAATGCTTTGCTAGAGCTATTCGTTATTTCAACGTAAGAGCATTCCTTGGTATGTTTCTATGTATGTATTTTCTGTTGTAAAATGTTCGCAACATTAAATACTGTATTTGTCTTTAATTAAATGTATATAGCAACATTTCCTGTTTCTACGTCTCATTGATTTTGGGCAGGGTGAGCAAACTCTGACTTGTTTTTTAGATTGCATGAAGTGTCCTGAACAATCATTCAAATTTCTAATCCTGGTTCCTGTAGGTGATAAACTTCTGAGATTCTCAAGTTGGTAAACCTACTTATTGTCTTTAAATGTGTAATGTCCTGTAGAGCTTGAATGCTCTGGGGCACTAAAGAATTGTATACAAACCCTCTAGTGATTACTTATTTCAGATCTCCAAGTGCCTGGCTATATTTACTCTCTGGACAGGTTTTTTTTTTATCATCGAGGTGAAAATTTAAAACACAAAAATGGTCGTCTGCATCACTGACAGATAAGTGGTTAGAAGGGTTACACATTGCATGTTTAATTAAAAAATAAATCTGCAATTCTTCATTCAACATCTTTACATGACTGATTTATTACAGAGATCTTCGTACTTTTGGTTGTCGTGGAGGCATTTCCATTACAGCATAAAGCTTTATGGAGACTGCCACATGATGGAAGGGATTTCCTGTCATCTTCTTTAATGCGTAAAAATACGTTTTGTGGGCTTTTCCTTTGGTTAGTAAGTACAAATGTTTCAGCAGTGATTTAGGCAAATTATAGCATGTATTACACCACATAACCCTAAATAGAAATTAATAATGAATACATAACCCTTTAGTAAAATTTTAACACACGTGGCTACTAAAGGGGGGGGGGGGGGCTGTCAGCCATTTGGTGGCATGAATTTGCCTCCTTTTAGAATACAACATTGAATTACACAATGTTCATTAAATAACATAGCACCAAAAGTATAGCACAGCTCTGTTGTGATGCAAATGGTAATAACATTGCTTCCGTATGGAAAAGCTGGATTATGCTGCAGAGCCTTGCATGTCTAGTAGCTTTGATTGCAGTATATGCAACAGCAGACTTCCCATTTATTTTATAACCGTTAAGCTTTTCAGTCTGCACTGCTTTAAAAATTTGCTTTGAAATGAATACACCTTTGAATTGATAAGTCATCAGTTTTCCCTCCTTTGGTCTTTTTTTTCCCCTGTGGCCTTAAAAGCTCCTTGAGGACAAACCTGTTCAACAGAGGGTGTTCCAGTGAAAGTAACCATTTCCCAAAAGTTGGTATGAATGAGTCATTTGAAGCAGTTTAAAGGTATGCACTCTTGGTATACCAGGTATCTGGGTGGGATCAGGAATAATGCAGTGCATGAGTATAACCTATAAATCAGAGTTGGATTATTTGAAAGTGTTTGGATAAAATTGGAATAAACTTTTGAGTACATCATTCAACTGGGAGTAGATTTATACCTACCAATGGTAACAGGTGCTCTCGTGAGTTTAGAGTAAAATTTGCCGTAAATGCACATGCTTAAGGTGCCTTTCATTTTTGCAATCCAGACAAATCTATGGAGAATTTTAACGTTGTCCTGTCCATGCTGCTTCGTCTGATCAACCTCTACGTTTCATAATATGGCTCTCAACAAAGCAAGGAGTGTTAGTCTTAAGTACTTCTAGTCTACGAGGGTCTGAAAACGACCACAGTCCGAGGAATAACAGGTATTTGGGGATGCATTCTTACAAAAAAGCATGCTCTTATTATATTGGGGCAGTGCTGAGTGAACATATATAAAAACTACAGAGCGTGGGGTCACTAGTAAGTGCATAACTACAGAACATATTTTTGAGAACTTAAATTTCACTGCAATTAAGGTGTAATACAGCACAGCTGCAAGTTTTTGTATATTTACAGAAAGAAAGTTTTCATACTTTAGATACATGCTTCCAGTGTTAGAATAAATCTTTGGGGAACCCTTAAGATCTGGCAAGGAATATCAATATATCAGTGTTAAAGCCTTTCTGATACTATAAGTCTCTGATTTTTAAATTTGATGCATTTATTTTCTGTAATTAATAAACGAGTTTATAGGGAATAGTGCCATTCATTTCCATACTATGGGATGGTGTGGCTAATATATCTTAGTCAGACTGATCTGACTAATGTTATTGCATTTTGCCTGTTAACTGCTTTATTATACAAGGAAGAAATTAAAGGGCCATTAAACACTTTGAGATGGTAATATATATTCCACACAGCTATTGACTGCACACTCTAGTGAGCTATTTATAACTGTCCCGTGACTGAAAACGTGCTGCAATTGTTAATCTTGGAGCAAATTTAAAAACACCCTATGATGTTAATTTTGCAATATATTTGTAGATTTCTCCAATATATTTTGCCTTACTCCAAAACACCTGATCAATGTGGTGGTATCTGTTATGAATCTATCCTAACTAAAAAAAAATAGCATAACCTCTTTATTTGGCAAGTACTATTAGATATTAGTGCCACCCTACTTTTTATATTTTAAAACTGCTTTGGAAATGCTCCTTTGCTCCCAATCTTTTCACAAACCTTAGCATAAACCTATTTAGAGTTGTACCTTTTATAAAATGAGCTAACTCTTTGTTACTTAAAGGGGCATAAAACATGTTATACTATGTACTTTAAAGGGACAGTCTACACCAGAATTGTTATAGTTTTAAAAGATAGATAATCCCTTTATTACCCATTCCCCAGTTTTGCATAACCAACGCAGTTATATTAATATACTTTTAACCTCTGTGATTATCTTGTATCTAAGCCTCTGCAAACTGCCCCTTTATTTCAGTTCTTTTGACAGACTTGCAGTTTAGCCAATCAGTGCCTGCTCCCAGATAACTTCACGTGCACAGTGTTAGTTCACATATTTCATATAGATAACACCCTCTAGTGGTGAAAAACTGTTAAAATGCATTCTGAAAAGAGGTGGCCTTCAGGTCTAAGAAATTAGCATATGAGCCTCCTAGGTTAAGCTTTCAACTAAGAATACCAAGAGAACAAAGCACAATTGGTGATACAAGTAAATTGGAAACTTGTTTATGTGAATCATGAAAGTTTATTTTGGCCTAGACTGTCCCTTTAATTACTTTACCTGCAAATTTATACTGCAGTGCCTCGCCATTAACCCTTTCTTTTTAGTTTCTGAATTGTAGAGCTCTAACTCCCCCCCCCCCCCCACACACACATGGCTGTAGCTATAGCCACATTTGTTTTGGTAAAATGCAGAAGTGAATATAGATTCTGTTGGAGCTTGCCTAGAAGCTGTGAACTCAGTTTAAATACAATGCCTCTGTCTAAACACTGATAAGGGGGTTGAAGTTAGCTGCTCCAGACAGCACAGCTTTTGTAACATTTTCCTTATTTTTGAAAATTATTTTAAAATACTTGCCAGCAAATTTTAAACAATTTTTTTTTATGCAAACAATTTTTTACTTAATTAGCCCTTTTAGGATAAGCACATATCTCAACCTGTTTTATGACACTTTAAAGGACAACACTCAATTAGAAATGCATAATAAGTCATTGTGGTTTTTTTTAGACACTTGTTAAACACCTACTTCTACTTTTTCTGACAAATTTATCATTCCTATTTTCTGGCCCCCCCTGGATCGTGTGACAAATATCAACCAATCACAGACTAGTATACCTATACCCTGTGAGCACATGCTCAGTAGGATCTTGTTTCTCAGAAAGGGTGTGTGTATAAAAAGTCTTAAAACTGCATGTTATTTCTGAATTATACAAGTTTTTGACTTGTGTCCCCTTAAGCAACTTTCTTTTATTTGGTAAGGATTATGTCAGTCAAGTCTACCTGTTAATCAGACTTTTGATGGCAAATGCAGTAACATGCTGTTCAACTGTCTGGCAGTATAGAAATGCTTATGTGGCCTCTTATACAAATGTTACATTTAAGGCAGCATTCATTCCAACTATACTAGTAGCAAAATTACATTTATGGCCTTCGCAAGACCATTTCTTTTGGAAAGGTACCAAAGGATTTGGGGATAGGTTGATTTACCTGTTATAAGAAAAAACATAGAGATCAAATGTGAGTCTTATTTAATCCCTTGCTATTCTTTCCCACAATTTGTCAGTCTGTAATCTTTACAACATGACTAAAGGTGGGAGGTTGGCATTTTTGGTGTTAAAGGGAAAGTCTACACTAAAATTGTTATTTTTAAAGATGGATAATCCCTTTATTACCCATTCCCCAAACATGGTTATATTAATGCAATTTTTTTACCTCTGATTACCTTGTATCAAAACATATTCTGACATCCCCAGGTCACATGACTTATTTATTATCTATTGACTTGCGTTTAATACTGTTGTGTTAAATCTTAAATAACTCCTCAGGTGTGAACACATTATAAGGCCCACATGAACTAGCAGTCTCCTGTTGTGAAAAGCAAATAAAATGTGATTAAAAGGCTGTCTATATAGAGCCTTTGAAAACTGGCTGAAATTTAAAAATTTAAATGTTATAAAGTATATTAATGTAACAATGTTGGTAGTGCAAAGCTGGGGAATGTGTAGTAAAGGCATTCTTATCTTTTTAAACAATAACAATTTTAGTGTAGACTGTCTAAGTATTCCATGAGGAAAATGCTTGTCCACAAATAAAGGTTTGGATATCTAAAACGTAAAAGTCTGAATGTAATACAGTGGCAAATAAACCAGTCTTTTGCCTAGTGCATTACCATGGTTGTTATCAGAAACAAAACTTACTTTCCAAAGGAGCTTGTTCAAACAAATTAGATGATTAACCATATGAATGGTGTCAATTACTTACATATAAAATATTGCAAAAATAAAAAGCATATGGAAGGTCTGATTAATCAAATCTTGATGAGTCATAATGCAACCCCTTAACTTTAATGTAATTGCCATAATTTTTAGCATATTCCTGACAGCCTCTATAAGGGACATATTGATCCATTATTTAGCTAATGTACAATATTTACATGTAAATTTAGATGACATTTGCAAAATAAATGGCTATATGTATGTGGCTAAAATAAGATGGCATGTTTATAATACACACAAAAACAGAAGAAAAACTCCAAGGAGAAAAATATGGAGCCAATGTAATGTTTAACATGTACACAACAGGAGATAAAAAAAAATGCACAAGGATACGAAATATGACCCAATTAAAAATTAATGTGTTTGATCCCTTTTGTGACAGTTGAATAATAAAAGGTTACTAATCTTACAACAAAGGGAAATTGGACATCATTTTAGTAGACCTCAATATTCTAAGGTTTTCTACACTAGATGAAAGTCCAAGAGTAAATGAGCAGACAGCTTGAACTACTGCACCTTCCTATAAGAAATCAAACCTTTAGTGATGGTCCTGGATTTAGAGTCGTCGAGAAACTGTGCTGATCGTTACTTGATGGTAACCTATGGTGTGTGAAGCTTGAAAAGGTAGGTTTGCAAACCAATTGTAAAAACATCTCAAGTCCTGCCGGTTAAACAATGAGAATTACAAACATGAATAAAGAGATGTTTTTTATTGAACAATACCATAAAGAAAAATTAATACAAACGCAAAAGTAATGACTTTAAATGTATGTTCTTTTATGATTCTAAATGCTACAGTATATAATGCAATTTAGCTGAGGGAAGTGTACTGAAAAAGAGCAAAATCTAGAGTGCATTGCAAACTTACTGTAAATATAACTAATAAAAAATGTGCTGGACTTAGAAGCTTGTTTTATATCCTTTTAAAATAAGATTGCAACTTTTCAATATTTGCAGAACTATATCAATAATAGTAGGTAGGGTGCATCCAACCTTTGTAATAGGTAGAAATGCATCAAAGATGTCAAATTTTGGAGGGGAACCAAACACTTCATATGGTAATTTATTAGCGTTTGTTCTCCTGGTTAAAATGTTCTGGTTACTCTCAAATATGCAACAACATAAAGGAAGGTTTCTACTGTTTAGTTTCCTTTCATGCATAAGCAGTTTACCTGAGCAGCCTGGAATATGGTCTTCTGAGGTAATTTTGTGTTTAAAATCTATATGCCAAAGAAGAGACAATATTGTGTGTGCATGTAGTATGTCTATCTTGTTTTTAGTACATCTATGGGGAAAAAAAAAGCAAAAGTATCACACCAGGCAGAAGTGTACACTAAATATATAAACATCCATTTATAGCCCATGTCATTAAAGATCAAATTTGATAGTTTTTTCCCTTTAGGGATGCTTTTCGTTGTTTCAACTTGGGTAAGGGAAATAACTTCTATTAAAAAACTCAAACAATTCTTTATTATTTTTTTTGTCAGTATTAACCTTTTTACTTAATGTCTGATTCACGCAGGAATGCACTCACACCCTCACATCTATACAGGTGTTTAGTACCTCATAAACAATTACAAATAAGGCTGACAGTGTAAACCCAGTATCTATTATGTAAGAACCCATTTGTATCCAAAGTAATTTTAAATAAAGGGAAGGTTTTGTTTTGCATTAGGGATGTTTTTCATTTCTTATAGTTTCTACGAGTCAATATCTCTGAAAATGATAATACCAAGAGAGAACTAACAAAAAGAACACATGATATCAAATTGTAAATATACGATTTAGCATTTTATTGCTTATTTTCTCTTTGAAATTATAGGTTTTCCATAAAGGGGAGGTCTGTCTTTTTGCACCAACATTTGGGATAAACAAGGAGTACATTTCTAGTGGATTCAGAGTACATCCAGAATATAATTTTATTCCAATGCTTCGTATTAGCAGTAATTATAGCGTTTGGAGAGAAAAAAAGTTTTTAAATGCTTAGATTGAATAATTTTATAGAGTTTTTCAGAGGACAGAACCTATTTGTTGTAGTTTGCCAGATGAAAGGTCTATAGTAGTCACAATGCCACATTCTAAGATGGTAGACGTCAGCATCCCAGATCTCAAGTGAGTTTGTAAATTGAAATGTATTTGTCAAAGTATAGGCATATTCTGTGAGTGTGTGTGCGGTATGTCTCCCTATTACTTTTCCTAGATGAGCAAAGAACAAGAGATGAAGGTTGACACCAAATAGAAGTGTAAACCCAGTACCAAATACGTAAGCATCCAGTTGTATCCCAAGTCATTTTGGATAGAGGGTGTGTTTTGCGTTTGAGATGTTCTGCTTTATTTACAGTTTCTTCCATATCTCTGAGGATGACTGCTATGAGAGAACTATCACAAGAACGAAAGGTGACTTCACATTGTGACGATATGATTTTGCAATTTGTTTTTACATATTTTTGTGTTTGGAAATGTTGGTTTCCTGTATGTGTGGGGCCTCTGTCTTCCCTTTTTTACCAACAGTTTGAGGAGATAACAAAAGTGGAGAATATGTCAAGGGGGTCCAGTGACATGAGTTCCGTAAGAAGATTTTTTTTCCAATTCTCTAGTTGTTGCTGTCAGTATATGCAGTCATGAAAACTTTTGGAATATGAATGGTTTTAAAAAGTGCAGATTGAATGATTTGAGAGAGTTGTCAAGAAGGGAGAATCTGTTTCTTAATGACTCTGATTCACAGATGGATGCACTCGGATCCTCACCTATGGTCTCCAGAGGTTTGTCATCTTTATCTCTTTGTAATTGTTTCTACGTTAATAGATGGATGCATTTTTTTTGTGTGGTGTGGAGGCTTTTGTGTTTTGTTTTCTTCCCAGATAGATTTCCTTATCAATCAACAATATCACATTCCAGCGCTTCAACAGATGAGTAAATTAAAATATCAATTGGGAATCATTTTTAGAACTAAAACTGAGATATATTGTGATATGGAGAAAATGTTTGATTGTTGGAAGGATGGTTATCGGTCATGGATAGAATGTTATTATAGATTGCCAGATGAAAGGTCTATAGTAGTCACAATGCCACATTCTAAGATGGTAGACGTCAGCATCCCAGATCTCAAGTGAGTTTGTAAATTGAAATGTATTTGTCAAAGTATAGGCATATTCTGTGAGTGTGTGTGCGGTATGTCTCCCTATTACTTTTCCTAGATGAGCAAAGAACAAGAGATGAAGGTTGACACCAAATAGAAGTGTAAACCCAGTACCAAATACGTAAGCATCCAGTTGTATCCCAAGTCATTTTGGATAGAGGGTGTGTTTTGCGTTTGGGATGTTCTGCTTTATTTACAGTTTCTTCCATATCTCTGAGGATGACTGCTATGAGAGAACTATCACAAGAACGAAAGGTGACTTCACATTGTGACGATATGATTTTGCAATTTGTTTTTACATATTTTTGTGTTTGGAAATGTTGGTTTCCTGTATGTGTGGGGCCTCTGTCTTCCCTTTTTTACCAACAGTTTGAGGAGATAACAAAAGTGGAGAATATGTCAAGGGGGTCCAGTGACATGAGTTCCGTAAGAAGATTTTTTTTCCAATTCTCTAGTTGTTGCTGTCAGTATATGCAGTCATGAAAACTTTTGGAATATGAATGGTTTTAAAAAGTGCAGATTGAATGATTTGAGAGAGTTGTCAAGAAGGGAGAATCTGTTTCTTTTTTTTTTTTTTAAATAATTTTTTTATTGAAGTTTAACATATAGATTAACAAACAAGCCTCACCCTGGGCCCAAACATACATCAGAGTAAATAATCCATTGTCTATACATTGGCATTAATAGATATAGATAAATAAGATATACCTGTAATAATACAATTACATATCCAAAGCGTATTCTGAGGTTAGACAATAAGTTTAGGCGAGGTGGAATATAACTTCATTTTATGTTATAATATGTGTGAATGATCTCCACAAAACTATAGAGAGAAACAATGTAGTATCAGAATTAGAGAAAACGGGCTGTGGAGAGTAAGCTTATGCGTCAGCCCCTTTTGGGCTGAGTTATACAGAGGGGGGGGGATATTCAGCGGGTAAGCACCGCTACAAATATAGGAGAAGGGGGGGAGGGGCCTTATATATGTATGCAAAATTTTAAATATGTGCTGGGAGCTCAAAAATGACTTAATAGAAGGGTCTCGGGACTAACCATAGGCAGACTGTATATGAGCCTGTCCATCTGTTATTCAATAAAGACTCTTTGAGCTTCGTATTGATAGGTCTATGCCCAATTTCCTAGGTACTTAGGTAGTACTGAAATATCTCTGCATTATTACCCTTCACATGGTCTCTGTTAAACTGTGGGAGGTTAAAGTATGAGACTCAGAGCATTAAGTGTTAGGCTTAAGCAGCAGCTTCAGCTAATATAGTTATCTGCGTTTCACATAAGTTAATAATATCATATTTTACATATAAGGACACTTTACATTAATAATTAAGCATATAGGTAGTAAGTCAGTACAAATGTAAGTATTTAAGTATAAATTCTAGTTTAACATTGACTAGAGTGTAAATCTGCAGATGTACAACCAACTAGAGCTGACATCTTGAGACAAGCTGAAAACAAGAAGTGTTAAAATTGGTTCATAATGGTAAGGTAGCTTGCTTTGCTATATTGACTATATATGAGACGACTAGGGTATCTATAGTTAGAGGAGTAAGTAGCAGGTCATTGAGAGTAGATAAAACAAATAGCTGGTGTAAGAACAGTTCATGCATGCAGTATAGGAATTATCAACCGACACTACGTGGCATGTGCTTGATTTTTATTCCTGGGAAGTGAAACAGCTGTCTGCTACTGTATATACATCTCAGCTAAAATGATTAATTTATCTGACATGCCGAGCCATGACTTCCCAGTTATCACGGCCCGACAGTATCTATTAGACTATATATAGAGAGTATAACAATAAATAGACGCTGTATATGTTTGCGTGCAAGTTAGCTCCAGTGTAATTGCCATAGTACTGACCCTATAAAATTAGATCTAAAATGATTCTAGCTAAAACATATAGTATCTTAAGAGCAAGCACGGGTTATTAGTTTCTAATGGGCGATGAGGCTAGAGATAACAGGAAGAGTTAATATTAGTTGCCAGGCTATCTTCTTCCTAAATGTTCAGCGATATAAACATAAAACCCTGACAACATAACCAAAAAAGGTGCTTAAAAATGTAAAACATTGGGAGAACTGTGGATTAATAATAGTGTGCAGGAGCTGACTAAATAATTTCAATAACATAAACAGTCCAGTCACAGATGCAGGATACTAAAGTTTGTATGTCCCTTCGTATCATCTGTATGGATTCAGGTGGGTATAAATTCTAAGGATATCATTTTAGTAGTAGGCCCTCATCATGAATCTTATATGAACTAGTCATATGGCCAGGTAAAGGAATGCTTAGGGGCAAAAAGTAGGCATGCAGGAAGGAAATATTAGTTAATAAACTTTATAGGATATGGTATCATAGGTACTCCTGTGTCCTTAGCAAGAGAAATAACTAAGGAAATGCATAATTTCTAGATATATATAGGTATGTTCACAATATCCTGGTATCTCTGCCATGTAAGCTTTAAGTCAGGAGACTAATTGTGCAGCTAGAACCCCAGGAATCGTTATGTCCCCTGCTGCAATTATGCACATATTTCAACAACCCAGAAACTAAACTAAAAGAATGATAAATTTATATATAGATAGTGAGAGGCCTCTTCTTATTGTCATCCTAAACATTTACTTTCAATACCTTGGTATATGTAAAGTATACAATAACATGTCACAATTGTGGGATAAAGAAAGATCTAAAGACTAAAATACTGTGACTGTCTGTAAGGAGATCTGGGGGATACAGCCTCCGTTTGAGCAAGATGAGCATGTAGAAAAAAAAACAAAAAAAAAACCTTTTAGCTATCAATATGCTAAAACCAAGAGTCCACATTGTCTCATGAGAGTCTGTAATAGATTTGGACACTGATCTGAAGCCCAGAAGATCACCCGATTCTAGTACAGGTGGGGTAGATCATGTCAGTGGTGTAAAGCGGATCGATGGTGGAGGATAAGCTGGACGTGTGCAGTCACAGAAGCTCTCTGATCCACTTATCTAAGGTAGAGAGGATCACCCAATTCCACTACGGGTGGAGCTGATCAGATCAGCAATGTAAAGTGAGTCTATGGTGGATAATAGGCTGAGCGGGTGTAGTCGCATGAGCTCTCTTACCCACATTTGGGCCGCTTGGCGCGAAGATAGCTGGCAAGTGTAAAAGATCCAGAGCACTTCTGGGCTAGTTGGTGAGGGACCCTTAAGAAATTTTAAGTCTCCGATCTTGACAGGGTTTCTGTAGAGCCTCACTAAGTATGTCGAGTCGACCGCAGCTTCTGTCCATGTAGATAGCTGGTTTCTCAGCGTGTCGTGGGCGGGTATAGCTTGAGAGCCTTCTCTTCTTAAATGCAACGCACCGGTCTTCAGTGAGTCAGCCTCCTGCAGCTCATGTGAAACTCTCGATGTGCACATAGTATCGCTGGAGTGAGGTTGTGGATTATTACGTTGCCTGTCCTGCTCCGTCCTGTCCGCCATTTGCAGATCCATAGATGGTAGCATGCTGGGAGAGTCCTTCAATGCGTGTAGTAGTTGTGCATGGTTGCTGTCCATTTTCAGGGCTAAGGCTTGTAAGAACGCTTGAATTTCACTACGCAGAGTGTCATCCATGCTGGCAAGTGTTTGTACCCCCTCTTATTAGCGTTATAGTGGGTCTGCTTCACCCAGCAGACGAGGGGAAGGATGCGCTGATGGTAAAAGGCCTCCACCGGAGCTATGCAGGCTTCAAATAAAGCAGATTAGTAGTTGAAATCTCTTCAAGCCCCATAGAAATCAGTGTAGCTTTGGTTCATACATCCGATTCCTCAGAAAAAGGTTATTGTTTGCTGAATTAAAAAGTAGATATTTAATACATTGTTAGCATAAAGCCTAGAGCTACTGTTTGCGTCTGAGTCCG
Source organism: Bombina bombina (assembly GCF_027579735.1). Taxonomy (NCBI): domain Eukaryota; kingdom Metazoa; phylum Chordata; class Amphibia; order Anura; family Bombinatoridae; genus Bombina; species Bombina bombina. The sequence goes on along the minus strand of NC_069505.1, from coordinate 51,491,332 downwards.
GCGGCTGCTAGGACCCGCCCCCCGGAGAATCTGTTTCTTAATGAGACTGATTCACAGATGGATGCACTCGGATCCTCACCTATGGTCTCCAGAGGTTTGTCATCTTTATCTCTTTGTAATTGTTTCTACGTTAATAGATGGATGCATTTTTTTTGTGTGGTGTGGAGGCTTTTGTGTTTTGTTTTCTTCCCAGATAGATTTCCTTATCAATCAACAATATCACATTCCAGCGCTTCAACAGATGAGTAAATTAAAATATCAATTGGGAATCATTTTTATAACTAAAACTGAGATATATTGTGATATGGAGAAAATGTTTGATTGTTGGAAGGATGGTTATCGGTCATGGATAGAATGTTATTATAGATTGCCAGATGAAAGGTCTATAGTAGTCACAATGCCACATTCTAAGATGGTAGACGTCAGCATCCCAGATCTCAAGTGAGTTTGTAAATTGAAATGTATTTGTCAAAGTATAGGCATATTCTGTGAGTGTGTGTGCGGTATGTCTCCCTATTACTTTTCCTAGATGAGCAAAGAACAAGAGATGAAGGTTGACACCAAATAGAAGTGTAAACCCAGTACCAAATACGTAAGCATCCAGTTGTATCCCAAGTCATTTTGGATAGAGGGTGTGTTTTGCGTTTGGGATGTTCTGCTTTATTTACAGTTTCTTCCATATCTCTGAGGATGACTGCTATGAGAGAACTATCACAAGAACGAAAGGTGACTTCACATTGTGACGATATGATTTTGCAATTTGTTTTTACATATTTTTGTGTTTGGAAATGTTGGTTTCCTGTATGTGTGGGGCCTCTGTCTTCCCTTTTTTACCAACAGTTTGAGGAGATAACAAAAGTGGAGAATATGTCAAGGGGGTCCAGTGACATGAGTTCCGTAAGAAGATTTTTTTTCCAATTCTCTAGTTGTTGCTGTCAGTATATGCAGTCATGAAAACTTTTGGAATATGAATGGTTTTAAAAAGTGCAGATTGAATGATTTGAGAGAGTTGTCAAGAAGGGAGAATCTGTTTCTTAATGACTCTGATTCACAGATGGATGCACTCGGATCCTCACCTATGGTCTCCAGAGGTTTGTCATCTTTATCTCTTTGTAATTGTTTCTACGTTAATAGATGGATGCATTTTTTTTGTGTGGTGTGGAGGCTTTTGTGTTTTGTTTTCTTCCCAGATAGATTTCCTTATCAATCAACAATATC